>NC_061515.1:23247500-23440000 GCF_022379125.1 Scophthalmus maximus | reverse complement strand
TAATTAATGAAGCACGACTACGACACATTAATCAATAGTGTAAGTCAGATTTACACGCTGATTGTCTAGTAGAGACTTTAGAAGATATCGTCCAATCACTCGAATCTTCTGTTTGAAAGTCATGATTTGAAAATAACAACATAACACCATTCATCACAGCCAGGAACTGTAACAAAAAAGTGTTTATAGGAACTCTCCGGAGTCTTTGAATTAATCGTGTGTGACTTCAGCTTTCATAGGGCAAAAGAAAAGAAATCAGCGGGGTTCTACCTACATCCTGCAAAATAAACCAAGCTCTCTGATCCACAGCGCATCATGTTGTATATCTTAAATTTAATGTAACTAGTTCAGTATGTTTAGCAAGGGGAACCCCGCCTTTTTTCCAAATTTTTCTCAATGAATTATCAAGAAAAAAAGGGTGTTCATGTACCCTGTTTTTATTTAAAAGTTCTGTGGCATTATAACTATGTTTAGTGCACACATTTTTGACGTCTCTCTACTTTTAGATTTCATTCCTCTGCCGTAAGTAATCATAATAAAAATCAAATACAAATTCTGTGTTCTTGGTGTAGACCAGTCTCGTCAATAACCTAAATTTTAACAATGAATTTGAAATTGTGCAGCAAGAAAAAAAACAATATTTTGCTTTCAACATGTTTTTACTGTTTATTTAACATTGCTTTTTTTATTTCGAAGCGTATCGATCGGGCTGTCCTGAAGGAGTAGCTGTGTTCACATTTGCTCTGCTGACCTCTGCAGCTGCCGTGCCGCCCACTCAGTCAGCCATTACGGCTCCAAACAAACCCAGAGGTTACAGCCTTTCCCACTGTTCAAATTTGTTTACTCTCATGCGTGGTGTCATAGTTGGCACATAATCTCAATGTTTCTGATGGAATTTTTATTTTGCATATCCCTGCGTTTATTGCAATCCTTAAGGTTTTCCTTAACAGTGTATCATCTGAATCTTTTCTCTAATGGCCATCGGACATGTTTAAACCTAGTAATTATCTCATACAGAGGTTGTGTCCGCTATTCTTGCAGGAGGGAATTCAACGGAGCGCAATGCATTCCTGCAATCCCGTTCGATTTTGTGTAAATGATAAAACATTCACGCTATGATGTCGATGTATATCTGTGCAGATGGAACAAAAGGGGCTGGAACTGCAACGGGAGGACGGGAGCACAATAAGACGGCTCACACTAGCAGGAATACAATCAAAGAGGAGGCAGAGATTGTGAAGGAGAAGAGATGAAGTGAGAAATGAGAGCGAGCTCGGCTCAATATGTCGGTGAGAATAAGCGAGGAGGCAACTGTATGCCTCCGTCTCTCACTTCATGGCTGGATCAGAAAAGGGCTCTGCAGCCAAAAACCAGCGTGCACACATGGCCACTCACTTGGACGTCCCTCTGCTCTTACCTGCCCTGCATTAATCGCCACAGTTCCCTCAAGAAAAAAAAGAAAAACCAGGAGGGACCGTCATTGTTGCGAAACTGTGTTCTGGGAAGAATGGTGTGGGATGGGATTAAGTTGTAATTCAATTTTGTGAGATTAAATTTTGATGGTTTTAGCCAGAGAAGGCACTTGAAAAGGGACACGCCGGCAGCAAAAACTGGGTTACGCAGCTAAGAATTCAGCGTACTTATGCACACAGAATTTATACTTTTATTACTGGACATATGCTCCTTCTCTATTCTAACCGGCTAAACTACCAAAAGGAAAAAAGAAGGAGCATCGTAGAGTCACGCCGCTTAAAGGCAGCCAACTCATTATTAGTCTCTCTCGTCTTTCCTTTCATTAAGGTTCATTTTCTATTAGTTATAACATCGTGGACGTCATCAAAGTGAATGAGTCTGGGCACTGAGTCACTGGGGTCTTGTCTCCGCACTGCTGCCTTCAGGGGGGGGGTTATGCCTTTGCAATACTCCCCATACAGCTCATATTAATTGGTCTTGCTTTCCTCAGTTGTTTTGGCAGAATCTTCTACAAGTTATCGATATCAATGTCGGCGATCATCAGTGACTGCATTGGCTCTATGTTTCAATAACTTTTGTGCACATGGGAATAATTGCCCTTGTCTGTCAGACACACGACCCTGGAGGAACCATAGATTGTGTAAAGGTGGGCGACCAAGTGGCTACTCCCACCGTGATACCACCCGTTGGCGTGTATGAGCTGTCTTTTTGAAGCCTAGAGTTTTTGCATTTTGACCGGTGCCATGTTGGGTTCTTTGCGACCAACGTACAATTAGTGGGGGTGATTGGACAGTACCAGCTGTCCATCAAGCTGTATTCACACTACACTATAATATTTTCTGTTATTTTAGGTAGGTCTCATCACACTGATGTATGTTCACGTGTTCCTGTTTCTGATAAGGTTTTATGTGATGCTATGAAAAGGGAGTTAGACGTCATGATTGACAGCTGATCAGTTGATTGGCTGGACCTCAATAGTGGATCCTCTAGGTGTTAACTTTTGTCTCCGACCTCCTGTGTTGGATTGCAGAAAACCTTCCTCGGTGGAACTGGGTGTTAATGCCTTCTCACAGAATAAGTATGAGGAAATCAATAAGCGATTCATCTGATCTAAAGTGTTAATTGTGGTGGTGGTTCAGGTATGTAGAGAAGTAAAGCCATTTGGATACGCTCAGAGAAGCATTACCCCTCGTAGTTAAAAGAAATCAAACGTGTGAAAAGGAAGATTGAGGTCTGTTACTGTCATGTCTTCACACCGGGACAATGAGCTCTGATATAAAAAAGGTGATAGGTTTTTAATTCATATGTCCAATGAAATTAGTACAAGAGATGCTTGTAAAAACAAAGAACGGAATTCTACATATTGCCCCAACTTACAGATATCTACTCCCCCGCTACAGACACACACACACACACACACACACACACACACACACACACACACACACAAGCCGGAGCTGTCAATTGGACGTCGCCGTATGTCACCCGGTGCATTAACAGGGAGGAATGGCAACGGCTCAATACTTACATTGTCCACGGCTGAGCCCGAGAGAGAGAAGAATGGAGGGAGCGAGAGGGCCGAGGCAGAAATGGATTACTGAGGGAGAGAAATTAGGTAAAGAGAGAGAGAGAGACAGAGAGAGAGAGAGAAAGAAAGAGAGGAAGAGGTAGAGAAGATGGATCTAGACACTTTTGAAATGAGCCCAGAGAAAAGAGCATTTACAGTAGAGCATGTCGATATGAATGCTAATGCTCCGGAACGTCATTCCCACTCTCTCTACAAGATTGTCTCTCTCTCCCTCTCCCGTTCCCTCGGGTTTCTTTTCCCTGGCTTTGCCTCTTGAATGACTGCTATTCCTGTGTTCTTCTGATCTTTTATCACCATGCACAGACATAACCTGACACGCGCACACACACACACACACACACACACACACACATGCAAGTACAGGTTTCCATAACAGATTATCACTGACACTCGCTAACCTTTAATCACACACAAACACACGTGCGTGCGCTTATTGATCTGACCAATTACAGATCCTCGCACAGACTTCCTTTAAGTTTGTTGCCGCCCTTAAATCATTTCATCTAATAACTCATCTATGTGGGATGCGTGTGTGTGTGTGTGTGTGTGTGTGTGTGTGTGTGTGGTCAGCAAATCTCATTTATCACTGCAGCGCCGGTCCCCTCACTGCCATTTTGTCCCACACAGCCTGAAAACCACAGCAATATGGGGGATCACAGAGGAAGCGCACTAATCTTTACAGAGCCGACAATCCATAAAGCAATATGGGAGTTTATGAGCTCTCAATGTTGTTCAATATAGGGGCAAGTTCAACTATGCAATAGTCCACAGATTTTTTCTTTTCTTTTTCTCTTCCCCTCATTTTGAAATCCTTGTACGTGGGCGTGGAGGCTATATGGATTTAGGCTCATGGACATTGTGCAGCAAGTGTATTCGAGGGGCATGACGGAAAGTGAAGTGACCCCTGAATGACACCATTCGCCTCAAACTCATGTAAACTCATAACTGCATTTATCTCTTCAGATACAAACCTCAAACATGTATTCTATAGCTATGACTCAGGGCTTATTATATTAAAATCGAGGAACATTTTCCACCAAGTAGTGGAAAAAAAGGTTCAAACTGACAACTTTATGTTTCAGTGTCACTCAGTGTCACCCCAATCCTTCCGACAAGTTTCACAGAAGTCTGTTTGGTTGTTTTTGTGTAATCCTGCAGAAAAGAAGAAAAAAAAGAGGCAAACAAAACGACAGGGGTGAAAACATAACATCCCTCGACGGAGGTAATTATCCAACATAAAACCAATATTCACCGAAGGAGTACAGAAGTGAGGGGGGAAAACACACAGAAGCCATTTCAACACATCAACAGTGTGTTGACTGGGATCAGTTCAGGAGATTTTGAATGCTGTCGTTGTTTTACAGCGGATAGAGCTGTACAAACTCCGGATGGAGAGACTGTACGGCACGGAAGCCCTCGATGAGCAATATTGAGTATTATCTATAATTTAATACTAGAGACTAAAGTGCCAGCACCTTCCCTAGTTTAACTGGAAGAAGAAAAAGAAAAAAATTCAATCCAGTTTTAGTTCTCATCAGAAATGGAAAGTCTATTTCTCTCTTGCATGTCAGTTTGAATTGAATAATCAAAACATTAAAAGAAGTGCTGGTTTGATGATACCAGCTAAATTTGACGGACCTAAAATAGTTGATGATCTCCCAAAGTGCGAGGGTCTATTCGTACTGCCGAGCCGCCGACACAACTTTAATGAGCGTTTTAATTACAACGAGCCAAACTCCATCCCGGTGTCTGCCACACACACACCGGCGAACTAAACCTCCAGCCGTGCCCGTGGTAACGCGGCGACGGCGCCAGCTGAGCGCAGCAGATGGTCGCGTGGACCGCGGGTTCCCGGGGAGGCTGGCTGGCTGGTGGGAAAAAGGGCTGCCAGGCACGGAAAGAGTGCTTGATGGGTGGAAATCGGAGCAGCTAATTACAGTGGTACAGCCGCCGCTGGAGTCCATTGTGATGCTTTTGTCATCGCCGCTGCCGACAAACGCGATACGGAGTTCACAGAGGCAACGTGTCTTCCCCTATTCTTCTGCGGAGGGATGAGGAAGAAGCTTTTTGAGGATTTCCCCTTGCTCAGATGCATTTTCACACTTTTAGGGATAAAATGTTCCTCTTTTGCTTTTCCACTTACATCACACAAGCACGTACAGCAGCTTTAAAGCCTCCTGCGAAAAACCACAGCGCTGGAGCTCAGCACACAAACTGCAGTTGTAAGTGCAATTGCCATTAGCTTGGATGAGGGTAAGAATGTGTGTGTGTGGGTGTGTGTGTGTGTGTGTGTGTGTGTGATTGTTAGCTTCTGCACTTTCATAGTTTGGCTCCTGTGTGCGGGCCTAAACCAACAGAAAAAAGCCCGGCCCGCTCTAATTTGCCCCGGCTTCCGTGCGCACACCAATTGAGACTGTCTCCGCTCGCTTTTAATACCTTCAAAGTTGTGTAATCTGGTCGGCCGCGTAAAAAAGTCTCCGAGTGAAACCCTCCGGAAAGGTCAACCGATGCAATTTGAATATCTTTGATTAAACAGCGCGCCGGTGCCAGGCCCAGACTGTAGGTCACTGCCTCGGAGAAATGATACTCGCCCCTCTCACCCCACTTGTCTCTCCATGAGTCCTGACACTTGCGGCTGCCTCATTGTCGAGGGTCACGTCCGCCGCACTCTGCACTCTCTTTCATCTATTTACGCCTGACCCCCGTTTTTCTCTGACACCCTCCCTCCGTCCGTCCTCCCTCCCTTCTCCATGTTTGCACAGCGACAGTCCTGGAATCTCATTGTTTCGCGGTCGATTCTTCCCGTCTTTTCTCTCACGCTCTGTTCATTATTTCACAGATTCCATTGATTTCTGTTTTTTTCTTTTTCCAGAAACTCTGCTACACAGCAGCCGTTGAACCGCGCATCCGCAGACTGCTCTTTTTAGTTTGAAACCCCGTCTAAGTGCAGTCAAAGAATCAAGATTGCAAAAGAACAAAAAAACTCTGGGGAAAAGAAACAAATCTTATTTTTACATCAATTTAGTTCAGTTTAACCTATCTAAGTTAGCTGGTTGGCTGACCTTTAAGTATGGCGGCGTCCTATGTGTGATGAACATAGCTGGCTCAGTGGCATTTCAACGGAATGACTGGAAAAAAATATTCTTCGCCCTTTTTTATTCAAGTACTTTCATTTGAATTATCTTATTCCGAAGGTTACGGTTGTAAGGCGATTCTTGGTGCTAAATCACTTTTAAAAGATGACATCTTTTTCTTCTGTCTGTGCCTCTAGTTTGTCCTGGCACGGAGAACAAGCTGAGCACTCTGTCGGACCTGGACCAGCAGTACCGCACCCTGAAGAAGCTCTACGAGAACTGCGAGGTCGTCATGGGCAATTTGGAGATCACCAGCATCGATCGCAACCGCAACCTCTCCTTCCTCAAGGTGGGAACATCGCGTCGTGTCGGTTTGGTTGACTGCATCGGCTGGTAACAATATCGTGCCGTTTCTGCGAGTGGGGATGGGTTTGAATGTTTTAGCACTCTGGGTCCCGGCACCACAGAGAGAGACACGGACGCCTTGAATGTCTCACCGTGATGGACCGTGACAAAGAAAGAGAGGGCTGTTACTGACTCATTCTCTATTTCCCCTAGTATGAACTGAATAGTCACTGCCAGTTGATCTGAGAAAATTCAGACCCTTAAATAAAATGGCAGACAGTAGACACACTGCTCCTCATATTTAATTGGGAGTGATTTTAGACGCCGTTAAAGACTCTGGACTGGAAAGTTTGGGCATTATGATCGACACGGTTTGCTCTGAGTGTGTTGCTGCGCAGCATTAAAATGTGACACATTGCGTTGTAGGATGTGTTAGCAGTACATGCCTCTGCGCTGGTGACAGCCCTGACTGGAGCCATTATGTTTTTCAAGCTGTCCGTCCATCTCACGGTCCATCTGTCCGTTCGACGCAATTTTCTGGCACACGATGTCTCATGCACAAAGGGGGTTTCTTCAAACTTAAATAAAACACATTCAATTGGACTCAAAGAGGAAGTGGTTAGATTTTGGTCAGAAGGTCAGAGAGCACTCTGACCTCGCAAAGCCATATGCTTATTATAACGAAATACAACTAAGCTTCTGTCAAATTCCCTCATTACGCGCATTGTGCGTGTCTAGAGAGAAATGAATGCAAACCGCAACTTGACCGGCAAGTGAAAGGGGGGCGACCGCGAGGGGACAATTCTGGCTTTGATTTAAAAAAAAAAAAATACAATGAATGTAGGGCACTACAGTATTAACAGCCCGTAAGTTCAGACACAGTCGGAGGGAGAGGAGAGAGGATTGGAGCGTTTCAGCACCACGGAGAGAGG
Organism: Scophthalmus maximus; assembly: GCF_022379125.1. Classification (NCBI taxonomy): domain Eukaryota; kingdom Metazoa; phylum Chordata; class Actinopteri; order Pleuronectiformes; family Scophthalmidae; genus Scophthalmus; species Scophthalmus maximus. The sequence goes on along the minus strand of NC_061515.1, from coordinate 23,432,588 downwards.
CCGAGCCGGAGCGGGCTGCAGTGTTTCAGCACCACGGACAGAGACACACAGAGCGACTCACCAACGCTCCCCTCGCAGCAGTCATCTCTCCCTGGTCTGTAGCTTCTCTGTGTGTCCCCATGTCTGTGCGTTTCCATCACCGGGGACTGTGTTTCAACTGCACCCCCCCCACCCCCCCTGCTGTTTAATGAAGTGAGGTGTAGTCTAATTACTGGGCCATCGCTACCAAATGAATACCATAAACAGTCCCATTAGGGCCCGGCGTCATTAGGGAAACAATTAAGCATCTGGGGGATTGTTAAGTGGAAGTGTGTGGGGGGGGGGGGAGATTTGGGAGTTGTGTGGTTGCCATGGGATCTCTGTAGCCTATTGGTCACGAGGAAACGGAGAGACCCCACCTGGAAAGTATATTTCTCTGTCAGTGGACCTTTATTTTTTAAATTTGTGGTGATTTCAATTTACTAAATATCTAACTGCAAAATTAACAATTTCAGCTGCTTTGTTTGTTTGCAATGAATCTGAGGAATGTTTTATTTTTTTAGTCTTCCTCATTATTTTCAGTCTGCAGTTTTGAAAAGTGCCTGCAACACACGCACACAACAGACACACACACACAAACAGGGAGGTTCAAGCAAAGTTCAACATCAACATGCACACGATTTTTACACACACGTGCTTGCTGATAAACTACACCTCCGGAGCTGCAGGCCGTCTGGACGAAAGGAAATCTGATTCACTCGGGGTCCACGTTGGGTTTCGAAGCAGCAGCCTGGGAGGAGCACACGGCGTGTGTACGGAACGACTGGATGGACGCGATGCGGGAGCGGGGACGGAGTCGGGGTGGAGAAAAGGGGTAAAAAAAAAAAGAAGGAGGAGGGAGCCGGAGAAGAGCTAGAGGGCTGTTACTTTTATGGCAGGCAAAACAGCTGCTGTGCTAAAATTACAATGTTCAGCTACCGTGCCGCGGGGGTGTGTGTTTATGTCTGTGTACCGTGCGTGTGCGTGTGTGTGTGCGTGTGTGAAGAGAGAAGAGGGCAAACCAAGGCGGAGGTGGAGGGAGAGGGAGTGAGGGCATGGGACAGGCGGGGAGAGTTGGTGTTTTTTGCCCGGTAAGATGCTGACAGTTAGACGGATGAGGCGTCTCCGCGGCCTCCTCAGTCCCATCTCTCCTTGCAAACCCCCATCTCCGCCTCCCATCAGTAGACGCAGGGAGAGGGCAGGAGGACCAAAATATTGCGACAGCATTATTCTTCTTCTAAGCCCAGTCTGTATCAGATCTGGGTCAGGCTGTGCTCACAAATAAACCTTGGTGTTTGATTTAACAGCCCGTTCCATCAGCTCACTGTAAATCCTTACTTCCTCCACTAAGATGCAGTCAATGTGATAGCGTGGTGCATGGTTTGAAATTTGAAAAAAAATATCGAGGAGTCGCGTGGATGTCCGTTGGGTTAAACTATTACAACAGGGAGTTTGGCTTGCCATGGCTTCAGTCTGGTTTGATGATGAATTATGACACGATATCATCAATCTCCATCTGATCCAGAGAACGAAGTGACTCCAAGTGATGTGTCACGGCGTATTCTGGCAAATCAAAGCGATTTTAATGGGAGAATAGTGTCTCCATTAAAAATACGTTGTAAAGGTGTTTTGGATTCAGGTGAGAATGCAGTTAGGTTTTCAGATGACAGTAAGTTCAAACATCTTTCAACCTGGGCAATTTCTCAGGAATCTTTTGTGATTTACAGAAATTCATATCTGAAATTTGATTGATTTGCATGCACCTCACTCAAGCTTGATAATCATTAAATTTTTTCGTTTTGTGAAATCATGCACATTTTGATTAGGGCTTTGTGATTATGCTTGCTATTATAACGAGTCTTGAAAAATGATTTAGTGTAAATCTGGGAGTTGCAGCCAATCATAGTACCCATCCCTCTCAATACTGTGGCGACTATTCTCTTGATTAATGGCTGAAAAAATGAACGAGTACAGTGAAAAAAGCTCAAGGTGACGTCATGGAAGAGAAGCTATTTAATGTGCCATCACACGTGAAACCAGGGCTTCAAATTCAGAATTTGTTCTGCTCGAACAATTTACAAAAATGATGGCCCGGTTGAAAAATTGTCACAGTTTCTGTCAACTATATATTTATCATTTTTGCCAACTCTCTCATAATTGCGTGTCCACCCTATAGGAACAAGTAGGCCTCCGCATCAGCCTTCTTAATATTAGTGAATACGGTCACAGGGGTCTGTCTCTCCTGTCTAGTTTGCTTGGCCGGCTCCCGTCTGTCACTCAAGAGTGACCCCAGTTCCCAGTAGTGAAGCGGGGATCCACGCCAAGTGGCCCGCCCTTGCAAAACAACCAGCTAATGATGTCACCTAGGTTGAAGGGCTCTTCATTAAAGCCAGATCAATCTGGCGGCCAGCGCTGCGGAAACTCAGGGCTCAGAGAGCAGAGGGCGGGGGGGGCGGTGTCCGTCCATAAAACCACAAAGAGACATACAGCGAAGTATGCCCCCCACAGAGAACTGGATCTTTTACAAAGTCAGGGATACATGCATGCGCATACATACACACGTTTCAGCAGCAAGAGAAGAGAGAGATGAATGACGTGGCCACTGAGGTGTGTACTCCATGTCTACATGCAGACAGAGACACTCTTTACCAAGCTTATCTCTGGCAAACACCAGCCGGGAGAGACGGGGAGAAAAGTGAGATATGGCTTCTCCTTTTTTTCTTTCCTTTAAGAGGGGGAGGGTGGGGGGACGCGTCTCTGCGAGCTCAGCTCAGCGCAGCCGAGCAACGGAGCGCAGAGGAAAATAAGAAGAGATGAGAGAGGGGAGAAAAGAGACTCCTTACACCAAAGGTTTCCCATTTTCCTTGGGCTGTATTTCGGCTGCAAATGAAAGCGCTCAGCTATTCTGCAGCTCAGCTATTCTCAAAGAGAACATCCTCAGAAATCTATTGTGGAGGCGCGCAGTTTTTTTTTTTTTTTCTCTCTTTCTCTTTTCTTCGCTCTGGCTCCTCATATGCTGTGCATTTCCTTGCAGCACGCTGTGCAGACCGTAGCAGGAGGCTACGGGATGCCATTACAGGGGGTAAATGTTTATCTCAGAGCGACACTGTTCACATACATATTGACAAACTTCCATTCTTCCTCTGAATGGAAGTTCAGTTCGTCGGCTGTAACTCGCAGGGTCGTTGTTTGTTTTTTTCTTTCTTCCTCCCGTTCTCTAAACTGCGGAGATTAGTGTGCGACTCAGAGATTCTTCCTTGTGTGTGTGTGTCATTATTCAGCCCTCATCCAATCGCTCCTCTCGTTGTCTTGAGTGTGTGACCCCCCCCCCCCCCCCCGCTATTAATTTACCGCGAGGCACTAATTCAGACTCCTCTCCGTCAAACTGGTTTCACATGTCTGTCCTTCAAACGATTGGATGCCGGTCACCCAGTTTGTCAAGACGCAGTCAATGGCCGCACACTCGGTGTGTCACTGATTGTTGGCACTCAAGTTCCTACCGAGGGGAAATCTTAATGCTGCGGGCAAACAATATTTCCAGGCATAATTTGCTTCCGACAACAGCTGGAACAAGGGGGCCAAAGTTCAAAGTTCAGATTTGAATTTCCAAGGCCCCGTGAGGTGAATAATCCACGTTCACAGGTTTAATCGATTCAACACAAAACAATTCATTTATTTCTTGTTATAAAACCGATATCAGAGTTCACTGTTTTTGCATCTAAATCTGTTTTGTTCCCTTCCTGCGAACACTGTCATCCGTCTGATGACTCACCCTGCACCCTGGGTCGTTTGCACATTCTGCATTCAATGATCATGCTTTGTGGAATTTTATTTACCCAGTGACTATAAATTCTGCCAGATAGCGACCGGCACACAGGGAGGTTAAATCTGCAGGTGCAGGTGAAGGGCGGTGGCGGGAAGTCCCGGACAACAGAGAGCCGGCTGTCGTCATGACTTTGCATGTTGAGCTGCTGGTTACTTTCGACTCTGCCGCAGGGAGCATGGTGCACATTCACGGCTTTTGGCTGCTGTAAACAATCAATATCCACAGCAGTCCCCTATATAGCTTCATGGGTTTTAACACGTAAATATGACGAATCAAACCGCTTTGACGTCTGTTTCATTGGGTCTTTAACGACACAAACTAGACGCCAGGTCCATAAACCGTTTGGACTAGAGATGTTTCAAAATGATATTTGTTGGCTGAAACTGAATAATAAACAATATTTTCACCATTGTATGAATTCAATAGCCTAAATGTACTTTTTACTTTTTTGCCTTGATTTTTAAGGCAAAAAAAAAATCTATTACAAAAGTACAATTTATAAATATTTACATTTTTTACATTCCAGCAGACGTTATACCAACTCTGCCTCGACCTCTTTTTCCCCACAACCAAGTAATGATATTTATGTATATCGTGGATCAAGGACAGTAGCGGGGGCAGTACAGGGATTTACGAGTTTGCCTGACTAACATGTCTGTTGACAGCTCCTAAGAGTGAACTTTTAGTTCTTGCTCAGCTTTTTGGTCCCGTCATTAAAAACATTGTTCAGTAAAAAATTATTTGGTCTTTCTACTTAACATATTTGGTGACCGAACATTCTGTGCATCCCTAGTTTGGATCTCCCGTCCTGCACAGAGCCTCGACCTCAGCCCCATCCTGCACCTTTGGGATGATTTAGATGTGTGCTGGATATCATTTGTTCCCTTCACGCCATGAGTGATTTTAAGTCCGTTTTACATCGTTTTTATCGATATACCCACTCCTCCGCCTCACAAAAACATAAAATAAACATGTTGCGATGTTTCCCCTCGAGGGGAAAATTTTCTTTTTCTCTTGAAACTGCACACACAAACAAGTGGATGGAAGAAAAACACAACCGGCACTGCAGTCCCACTAGATTGCTTTGCAGAAGCGCAGTGTCCATATACTTAAAGCAACGTAATTCATATAATTTGAGTAGATATTTCAGTTTCCTGAGTCAGACTGTTTCCTTAATTTTTTCCTCCAATTGTTTCACCAGGACAACCTCTTTTTATCCGGACCCTGTGCGTCAGGCCTTTTTGGGTGAGGGGGAGAGGAGACCCCCCCCCCCCCTTGACAGCGAGACATGTTTTTTAACACGGAGATACACAGAAAGGTAGAGGACAAAGCCAGTGATGAGGTCAAGTGCTCTTCTCGTCTCACTCGGCGTTCCTGCTCCCTGAAGATGTTTCACGCCATTTGAGCTACACGCCGCACAATGGCTGTCATAGAGCCTCTTCGCCAAATAATGACACCATGATCCCGGGCTGCGGTCGGAGTGGGGGGCGTTTTGATCCAGGCGAATCGCGCAGTTTCATTAGCCTTTGAACCAGCCGAGGAGCTCATAAAAGGATGGGACTGTCGCCCTGGAACGGGAGGCTGTTAGCGTCTCGGGGGCGCCTGCATAATTACAGCCCTTAACGCCGGGGAAATTAGCACCCTGCTCGCGCCAGCCAGCACCCTGCCAGATCGGGGTGGCACTAGTATCTTATAGCCGGTTAATTGCGGGATAATGGAGACGTCCAAGTCCAAAGGAAGGAAAATAGAACATTTTACTCTTTGTTTCATTTACTTTTTTTTTCTTCTTCTTCTCTTTGGCTCTTTTTACGAGAGTGTGACTGTTTTCTGCGGTAGAGGAATTTATTTTTATTTGTAAGGGGAGTAGCGGAGCTGAAACTTGGAAGAAGCGTGCTAAAAGCAGATAGGGGAAAACAAGTCATCAAACACATACTGTTTGCTGATGTCTTTTAAAAACCACCTTGATGCCCCGACAAATGAACAAAGAAAATTCTCTTTTTTAAAATTTTCTTATTATTATCCATCAAGCCAAGTTACAGTGTTAGCATTGAGGCTGAAACAGCAACAGGTGACTTCGACTGAATTTACTAAAAGAACCAAATGGTCACGTTTGCTTCGTTGTTGCTGCAGCCTTTTCATCGACTTGGCGAATGACCCGGTGTTGCCATGAGAGAACGTTGTCTTCAGCACAGCATGCATACATGCCTCTGGCGGCTCTTCCGGCAGTGTATGAATGTGTATCAATGTGATAGAAAAAAAGGTGAATAGCAGCGCTGTGTGAATGTCTGTGAATGGGTGAATGTGAATGGGTGAATTTCCTGTGAAGCGCTTTGAGTGGTCGATGCTCTGCAACGTCCCGCCAGAAATCAGAGTAAGGCAGACGCTCACATTAAAATGGAGGCGTTCATGTTGTTTACAGGCTTGCCAAGACTGTAGAGATGCAGACCGACCGAAAACAAGAATGTGGGGCTCGCCGCTGTTGGACTCGAGTGTCCTGTGGGAGTTGCAGCTCCCAAGTTTGGAATGTTGGGATATCTTGTGCCCCTGGGGGGGCTTGGTAGGTGGTACGACTGAGACACTGCTCCCGCTCATTACTGGGCTTCTGGTTGTCTCGCCCGCAGCGTCGGAGAGCTGTGGTTTTAATGCAGAGCGAGGTGCAGAGGGGCCAGAGTTGCGGAGCAGATGCACAAACACTTATTTTGATATTATGGAAACATATGCACGCGCACACATTAAAGATGCATAAATGCAAACTGCCACGCGAGCCGATTGTCCCCCCCCCCATTCGTGTCCCGTATGCCTGATTTTTGTTCTTTTTTGTGTTGGCCTGATCAAAGCAGACACGGCGCAGAGCAGAGGTCCTCGGAGGTGAAATTAAAGTCTCGCTGCTTCCGCGGCACAGGAGGGGTAGGAGTGATTACCGTTAAATTAAAAGGTACGACTATAAAAAGCACGCCGCGACCGAGCCCTCGCAATTCATCAAAATGATCCCACGATGCGTCTTTTGCTTATCAAATTGTAAAATATTGTCCATGACACCGGCTTAACAGGGGCGTAATTAATGCACTAAATCAATTCTGAATCACTGAGTGCAGAGTGGCCCTGCTGGGATGCCGTCATTATCACAAATTACGGTGGCAGATGCATGGGGCCAAGAGGAAAGGATGGAGTTCCTCTGCAACAATCCTGTTCATTCCCCCACCTGCTCTGACTCACTGAGTGTTAAACAGCGTGTAAATAGTTCTATTAGTGAGCACTGTTTTGAATTCCATGTCCCCGGAAATTAACCCGTGGGTTTTATGGACAAGGTCTTCATTTCCAAAATCATAAATTGAAGAAATGAATTTGAATTTTCCCCACAGACCACTCTCTCATAATCTTACAATACATAAAGGACAAACTTTGTTTGACTAAAGCCAACATATTAGTATTTATAGAATCTGACTTCAAATAGTTGGCTAGAATGACATCATATTTTATAAGTATGTTCCAAGGTTTTTTTTTTCTTCTTTTATTCAGCCTAAATATGTTTATCTTAACCCACATTAAAATGGGATATATGTGTTTGCAAATAGACCTTGTCATGAGATTCGCTCATCAACTGCACCTTTGCCCTCACCAAGTCATCAGGATAGCTTTGTGTGTTCATCATTTTCGAGGAGAAAACACTAAAACCTAATTTTCCTCTTGCACAACCCGAGGCATGAGCGAACATCCGCAATCCCCCACTTCCAGAGCATGTTCACATACAGTAAAAAGGGGGCGGGGCTTGATACATGTGACCAATCACAAAAATGGACGCGCCTAGTGGCAGCAGAGCGGCCTATTACATATGACAAACTGTGACATTAGACAAATATGAAGAAGCTAGAATTTAGTGTGAATGTGTTAGTTAACAGGATGATAATATTACAGCCCCGTCACTATGACACACGTAGATCTGACTATAATCACTAGAATTTCTATTTTCGCTTTGAAAAGCTGGAACCCTGGCGAGGGCAAATGGACTCTACATGAAATCACAATTACAGCTGCTTACCTTCAAATCTTATAAATACAACATGTACAAGGCTTTAGTGCTTCAGTCCATCTCTGCTGTAGCATGATTTCTGTTATACAAAAGCACAATGAAACGGTTTTGACATTGCTTTAGAAGAAAAATGAAATGAGACAGGCAGGGGGGCCCTCCTACAGGAGCACACTCCTGCTGAGGAGCTGGACCTCTTCAATAATGAGGATCATTCGTATAAAAAAAAAAAAAAACGAAGAGGTTTGCTTTTTTAACTCTGCCATGATCCGCCCATAGAGCTCCACGGGATCTCTACGAATGATGTTGCTATTTTTTCAAAAAAAAAAAATACATCTGTGCTTTTTTTTCCCTACGTCGATCTGTTATCTCGAACATAATCTGCTCCGGAGCAGGTGAGTTTCTTTTTTTTTTGAGCTGTGGGTTTAACCTGAATTTACCTCGCTATAACCACAAATCCTGCATCCATAGCACAACCAGCTGGAGAACTAAGCAGCAGCCTCGCATTACTGCAGGGAGGAGTGAAGCTGGGCCAAGCAATACTCTCGCCCTGCAAAAACACTAATGAATAATGGAGTTTCTCCCGTCCCAGTCTTGTCTCCCACAACTTCCCGTGAACTTTCTGAAATCTTCAGATCTTCACTGCTAACATATGAATAGTTACATTATGAGAGCAGGCCCACGAAAAATGAAACAATTTTTGTGTCCGGCGGAGTTTTTCACGGAGGTTGTGTAACCGCGCTGAGATCACATGCCCTTCTGAAGCCAGCGTGTCAGCACCGCAGGATTCATCGTGTGCGCATATCGCCGCTTTATGACATTTCTTAAAGATTTCACGCCTCAATGATTTATACGTTTTTTGGGGTTGTTTTGCAGGAGCGTATTCCACACAGTTGAATTATTTAGAGTTCATGTGTTGATTAAAGCGATATGTTTGCGTACGAACTGTTAGCGCTTGCAGTTAGTTGGACCCCAGAGCAGAGACAGGACTCGAGAGCGTAGTTGCACAAGGTTTAATCTCAATTAACACAAAACAACCCAGCATGGGCGCATAACAAAAAGGCACTGACGACGAGGCAACGAGGCACACAGCATGGACGGGAGGGAATCTTCTGGCAGGGTGAGCACCGGAGTCTTTATGGAGGGGATGATCGGAATGGATCTAAGGTGTGCCTCGTCAGACCGGCCCTGCGGAGGGCAAAGAACACAAAGGAGGAGGGGGACAAAAACAAAAACACCAAAACCTCACATGAACTCCCAGTCCCACATTATGTGCATGCAAAGCATTCTGCGTCTTTCATAGTCTCACGTTGGCAGGCATTTTTTTTTTTTTTTGGGTGGCACAAAATTTAAAAAAAGATGGTGCAAAAGAAACTAAAAAGAAGAAGTTTGACCCTGAGAAAAAACAGAAGAAGGTTGGTGTTATTGTTTTGCTGTTATTAAAACAGAAAGAAATAAACACACTATTTGCGAGCTGAGCACAAAGAAGACTTGATGGACAATGTGTTCTTCACTTCTTCCCGTCGGTTAATCGGTGATGGCGTTATGTGTGCAGTTTGTTGGTGTTTTTCGTTTGTTCCCTCCATCATGCCAGCTGGCGTCTGAACGCTCACTTAAGCACTAAATGGGACAGTCCCGGCATGTGCTATTATAGGTGTTACACCTTGATACCAGTGGGCCATAGTTGTCCTCGTGGCTCCGCTCGTATTCAGCTCGCTGTCAAAGCTGCCGGGACGTTTCTCCCATTGCATTCTTTCAGCGCTCGCATCACGTCTGGGACATCGATCCAGCCATTTAGAGCTCACAGCCGCCGCCGCCCCCCGGCCCCCCTTTCAGATATTAAAAAGGCATCTTAGACACAGATTAATTCACGGGTGGGCATAAATGGTTTCTCCTGATGCCTTTTTAATATCTGCCTCTTGCAGCTGGCTCTGGGAAAAAAATATGCCCTGCATGGCAACGCTCCCGCCATGCCGAGCGGAAGGAGCAGATTGCGTTTCCTCGGTGACATTTACACATTCAATGTGCGACTGTGAGCACGTGTCCGCGCGTGTGCGATACGTGTGTGCTGTGCAACTCGCTGTTGTGTGCCTGTCTCCGTGTTTTTAGTGAGTTAGGGTGAGTCTGTTTGTGTTAGTTTGGGGCCCGTTCACTCCCAGCCCTGCTGCTGTGAGCACTCGTGAGCCCCCACATCGTTTTCCCCGAAAACTTTACTGGTGGTGTGGGTCTGAATCACAGCCTCTACGTGAACAGTGCCACCACTACTCTGTCACGTCTGGACAGCGATCAAACCCCCCCCCCCCCACCATGTTTTCCTCTTTTTCATTGGCATTTCAGAGTTTATTATAGATGCGAAAATATGCAACTTTTATATCAAAGATTACACGAATCGCTGCCTGGAGCTTACAGGCTAATTTTGTCATCTCAGCAAAACCATATCAAGGCTTGAGACTAAACAGATGAAAAAACCTCTTCCGACAACACTCAACCAAGTAGTTGGAGAGCTTTTATGACATCACAATACTTTCTCTCTCTGCTGCCTTTGCACTGTCCTGCATCGACCGTAATTCCACCCTATTTACTACCACCCAGTGTATTGTACAAAATATGTATTCAGATATTGCACTCTCTTTGCCTTTATTCCTCAACTTATACCTCTGGAGATATTTCCATATACTGGCTGAAAACGTATTGCATGCTTCTTCATCCGGCTCAGTAATCCATCCTGCTACTGTGTGTGGGCGCGGAGCATATCACAGTCTGAAAGGTATGCCCTCTTTGTTTTAAGGGAAAATCATTATTATTAAAAAGGATTAGACTTTATTTGCAACTTTTTTTTTTTTCTTTTGCAGGGCAGGTTTTGGCCTTTTTGCTCCCAAAAGTAGTTTTCCCAAAAGTAGTGCAAGGCACGGTGTTTATATGCAGACATTTGTTCACATAGAGACAGTGGAAGTTGAACAAGCTCTCTCAAGTCACATTTACCCAGCGGCACAGGAAGCCCATCGCCATTAATTTTGACATTTTGGCGACGCGACTGCAAAGTGACCCTGACGCGTCAGCAGACAGCGGCGCAGGCCACTTGCGAAGGCTCTGCGTCAAAGTGGAAACCGACCTTTAGAGCTGCTGTGGTGCTTAAGTTTAACCCCCAGCAGACAGAGGAACCCACTTTTTGTTTTGCAGTTGCTGATTGGCAAAAAATAACACTCATGTGCACGTGGTGGGAAGCAGAAGCAGACACAGACACACACACATCTACTGTGCATAGCATGAATGATCTGAGTGTTTTTTATTCAGCCAGGAAGAGGCAACAGGTGACTGTGATGAGCGCTTTATCTCTGATTCCATTATGTAGCCAGATTGATTTACAATGCCAGCGCACCCCCTGTAAAAACACACGCATGACTTCACATGATCACGCACGCACACACGCGCGTACACGTACACGTACATACACCTTGTGTTTGCCACACATCGGGACATCCATCTCCAATTAGGGCAATTTGATTCCAGAGTGATGAAGGAGTTTAGCGTCGGAACGTGTTGCGCCTTACAAGCGCGCATGATGCCACCGCCGTCATGTCCTACCGATGCAAAATGGCTTTAAAAAAATACCCTCCCAAACTAATACACACACGTTCGCGCGCACACGCACACACATATTCAAGACAGATGAAATCTGACATGTTTGTAATCAGTCCCACAGCTGCCTGCTTACCTGTCCCGAATATATTTGTAGTTCACGGACTCTACAGTTTGCTTTTCAACAAGGGGAAAAGAAAAAAGGAGTGAGACGCCGCTCTTTCGGCATTTGAGTTGAACCCAGAAGACCCCTCGCGTGCTAATTACACTTTCTTTTTTCCAGTGCAGTTCGATGAAATCTTTGCGCAATTCTACATATGTTCAACACGTACAGATTTTAGCCGTAGACTGTACAAAAAAATGGACGTAGTCACCGGCTCCGTAAAGTGAAGCCAATGCGGGAGTGCCTTAAGCCTGTATTCTCTGGAATCAAGACTCCTGGTCAAAGTACATACTCTATGCATTTAAAACCTGCAATTAGCTTTGTAAGCACTATATTATCATAACCATGAACCTGATGACAAGAGCTACTAAAATGAAAGCAAAATCCTAACGATCTTTACTTTTACGAAAGGACAACTCAAATCATTGGACACCTCTCACCCAACTGAGATTCCTTACGTCCGATCGTATGTGTGTATTGTACCTTTGAGGACCTATCGGCCCCCTGGAGTAGCTGCAGAGTGAGTGCCCCTTGTTCACGCTGCTCTCTGCTAAAAAAAAAACACCTCGCAGTTCAATAAAACGATTGATAGTCTATATGAAAAAAAAGGAACACATTGTCAAATATTCATATTGCAAATTGCGTTATGTGAGATAATGATGCCCCTTTTGAGAGCAGACAGCAGCAACCTTGTAATACAATCATTACCTCTACTCGTTTCCACACGTTCAAAATCCAGGAAAGGCCTTCCATTGTCCACCTATCAGTGCGTCCTACCTCTGCACCAGACCCAATCATCAATCACCCGGACGTGCAGTTAAGCACCTTTTTCTTCCCCAGAGGAGTGGAGTGACATTGGACCTCGGAGGCCACTTCCCCCTTTTTTCTCCTCTAACCGGGATCCACAGGGCCCCTCGTGCGGCCGATTGGCCCCTCCTGATGGAGGTCCTGCCAGCCCTCAAAATCTCTGTCCTAAACTGGGATGACCATGAATAATGAGGGACTTAAATATGAGATACAGGAGCTCGGTGCTATAGGAGATAAGATGCTTCTCACTTTTCCCACCATAGCAACTGTCAAGGGAGCAGAAGCCAGCCTGTGGCTGATGTGCACTGGCTTTGTCACATAACTACATTATGAAGGGTCCCCAAAGGCTACAGCATAATGCGATATGCGCCGAGCGACTGTTGCTGGGTTGCTCACACCGGCTCTGCCTCATGAGTTATGTATTAGTGTTTTCGCTGCAGCTTAAGGATCAGATACTGTACTGCACTGTCACTGTTTTTAGTTTCGCCGTGGTAGCGCGCCACAAACGTTCCCCTTTGGTGATTTTAATTCCAGAGTCAGGGTCACACCGTAAATGTGTCTTGACAACGCAAGCGCCTCACGGACGCCACTCATGAAACAGGCTCACATGAGATTGTCGGTGCTGTCGGAGACGATAAATATCAGCACCAAAAGCCAGTGGCACAGCTGCTGCTGGAGGGGCACCCCTAGATATCACCCTACACACACACACGCACACACACACACACACACACACACAGACAAAACACTGTCATCCCAAAGTCATTAGCTGGCAGTGTGTCTGTCCTCAAATCTTGCCTTGCAATCCATCCAGTGGCACCTTGAGAAACTGTCACCCAACAATAATAAAAAAAAAAAATTCTCATAGATTTAGTTTGATTTTTTTAAATCTGTAATTTTATTCACTTAATTCAACGTACTGGGGTGATTCCCCACCTCCTACACCATTACCCCCTCTCCTCTCTACGTGCTCTCTGTCTAAATGAAGAGAATAAGGAATACAGTACTTGAAGACACGAAAGCTCCTCGTCTCATTTGAAAAAAGAATAAAAATCCCCCTTTTATTAACCTTTTTTCCTGATTTCAGTTGAGACTTCGCCTTCCTGGCATTTGATCACAATTGCGGTATTGCTTGAATCAGTACACTGCGTGAGAGAAGATACTCTTCGACCGGAAGCCCGTTCAATTAAAGTCTTTTTGATTGAGCCGAGCAATAAATTGACTTTCCTTTTTCCCCTAATGTGCTGCATTTGGAGCTAAAATACCTGAAAGGGAGTGGATTTCAAGCCGCTCGGTGCCACCGACACTAAAAGTGGTGTGTGGGTTCAAAAACACTCGCCCCATCCACCCTCCTCGTTTGATGTGGTTTCCATTTGAAGTGAGCAAAAGCCCCACCCGAGCGCCTGTTGATTCATCTGGCACCTCGAGGTACTATCAACAAACTTGAGATGTTCCTTACAAGTTCTTTCAAACGAAAAGAAAAGAAAAGAAAAATCCCCTAAACTCTGCACAAATACCGGCGCCGAATGACTCACCGCCGTTTTCACAGTGACATTTTGCGCCGCTGGAATTTTTCACTTCTTTTTTCAAAGTCAATGGCCCTCCTCTCGGAGGCCTTGATTTTTTAAAACGGGATTCCTCAAAAAAATCGTGAATGTCACACCCGAGTGCTCTCGGCATACTTAACAGCCAAACAGTCGCGCGAGGTGAGGGAGTGCATGCTACTCTCGCGGAGCTCATTCAAGTGAATTGGTAAACAGGTCCCCGCCCGCCCATTGACTTTGCCGCCGCGTGGAGTCAGATTTGCGGCGGCTCGGATCCGACCGTTGAAAGTCGGCAGTCTTGCCGCTGACATGCGCCGCTGCACTCTCCTTGACTCAATGGCGGAGTGCTCTATATGTATGGAAATGAGCCATAATCACCATAATATGTGTCCCATCTCTTGTATTTTATAATGCCGTCATTATTACCCCCCCCCCCCGCGCTTCATGATGCCTTTTTTTACCCCGTCTCCCTCTCCTTCTCCACTTCAGCGTACCTTCCCCACCCCACCTACCCCCCATTCTCTCCCTCCATCCTCCTCCTATCAGTCCTTCCCGTGCCATCCACCTCATTTGCACTCTCACTCATCCAGGTGACAGGAACAGGTGCACTATTAATTATGCTTTAAAATCTCTCTCCTCTGCGCTCCGCTTCCCTCCCCCTTATCAGGATGCGCGTTCTGCAGATGCTCGGCTGCACTGCGCCTCCTAACCCTAAACTCCTCTCTTCCCCAGATCGTTGTCTATTCTTTCACTTTGACTCTTCTCTACCTTCTTCTTCTTCTGTGGCGCCATTTTTTTTCAATCTGACTGTCAAACATTTTGTCTGGCAACTGAGAGCAGCTCCAACAATTTTTTTTTTTTTGGGCCTGTTGTGTGTTGAGATAACAACTTAATTGTCCTATTATCTCAAGACATCAAACTGCTTCCACGTGATCGTGTCTGACTATCTCATTATCTCGAGACATCAAATTGCGATTCCGCAGTGCTCATGTTTGCTATCCTGAGGTAACTATTGAATTACCTTGTTATCTCAAGATATCAAACATTGTTTTTTTCTCATGAGCAGGACTTAAATATCTCATTATTTTTGAGATAACAGAGCCGTGTTAAGTTTTTTTCTGGAGATCCAGCTGCTTCACCCCGCTGATGTTGTTTAGGAGTCTATCCAAATCCGCTTAGTCTGATGATAGCAACACTGCGAGGAGGAGAGACCACGGCAGATTATATATATATATATATATTCAATTTTTTTTTAAACAAATTGGAGAGAATCAACCCTTATGATCTAAATAAACCCTCTTGGATATAGCAATTACACATGGGAAAATAATCTTGGATCAAAGTGAACTGTTCAGGTTTTGATAGTGAGACCGGCGCTATGCTGCGGATGTGTGGCAAATGATATCACAGTCATCCTGCACAACAGCTCCACTGCTCTTTCTCTCTTTTCTTTTTTCTTTCTTTCTTCACACCTCTCTGTACAATCTTCAACCTGAACATAAAGGGCTTGATGATATAGGTAGAAAGGTCAGTGCATCTACTCCGACTCCAGTATTTCCATTATTGTACTGCGTCATACTTCTGCTTCACCAAGTATGAGGCGGAAATACTGTACGTTGAACTATGAAATTCAGTGCACTTTAAATGGTAAATGGACTGTATTTATATAGCCCTTTTTACTAGTCTCATTGGGCACTTCAAGTCCTCTACAGTACAATTCACATTCACCCAGTCACACACACACACATTAATACAGTGCAATGTACATTTACCGCACATTTTTCTGTCACATCCATACACTGCCGGAGACGTCAGAGGTAATTTAGGGTTAAGTGTCTTTGGATCTGCCCCTTTGGATCTCACATTCAAAACCAAAAGAGGTAAAAAAAATTACCTGATATTTCAAAAGAAAAGCGAAATATTTTGTCCAAATCAGTGAAGAGAAATGTTCTTCTTCTTCCCAACTCATTAATCGTCTCACAACCCCCAAGTGTTACCAGGTGACCTTTTGGAGGGAACACAGAACTAAAGTGTGAAAAGCAGATAAAATTAGTCACATCTCAGTCAGGCGCGACATCGGAAAAAGCTGCTTACACATTGATGCATCAGTATTGGCTATATAATAATGTCATATATAATGATATATTAGTCGGATGAGCTATTTTTTTTATACTTTTATGAGCTGAAAATAAACCAGTACCTCCAAACTGTCATTTTGATCTTGGAAATGTTGGCAGTCAACCTGGGCTGCTTTTGCTTTTTGCTCCAGACATTTGCAAATTGTCAAATTAAAGTTTAATTCTGACGTTAAATGAGACATTAGTCGTAGCCGTCAGGATGTCAGCGGTCCACGGCTTCGAAGATCACAGTTTAAAATTCTCTTTGGATGTGCTGACCTGAATCCTTTTGAATGTTGGCCAGGGAAGGTGACAAAAAAAGATGAATAAACATAATATACTGTACATGCAACCAGATCAAGATGATATTTTTCATTCACAGCTTCGTTTAAATCACAGGGTTTTTATCTAAATCTGGGGTGAAGCCCAAAGGCGATTCTTGGGGGAAAAAAAATCTGAAACTAGGGAAATTTGTATGCAAATCTATTGGCTGTGTTGGCAGGGTTTCCTCACAGTGAGTTGGATGAATAAATTATTCTAGACATACACGCTATTAGCCTAAAAACACCATGCATTTTGGTAGATTAGTTTACGTAAGTGTCTGTCATCAGAGGTTAAAGCAGGAGGTTCACGAAGGCTGGCATGCCAATATCACTTTGTGGCATCATCTTTAATCCAGCTTTAGTTTTCACTTCTCCGTTTACCCACTGTTGCCAATTTATGACAGAGAACAGTCAAATCAATTTATTAACTGACAAGATCTGCAGTTCGCTTCAATACTGGCTTGAGTGGGAATATTTCAAATTATAATAAATATGATTCGCTGTGGGAATACTTTATATCTGCAGGGGTCACAGGTGCCTGGGCACGGCAGCTCTTCCTCGTACTAGGCGGTTCGTGGCTTTCCAAGACAGCACCGATGCCTTTCACCGTGATTATATTGTGTGGAGTAAATAAAGCAGTTTTGGCTCCGCTGCCGTGGCCTCAGTGTATATCCCGGAGATACAAAGAGCAATTTACCAACATGTGAAATTCACATTCCGCCCGAGGTAAAGCGAAAAGAAGAGAGGAAACAAGCCTGTCGGGACCGCCCCATATTCTGTTTGACTGAGCGCTCCACACAAGACCACTAATTGCATGCGATTGATGGAGAAAAGCGCTAGAGGAAATGTTAAACTTGCAGTGCATTATGGGTAGTTGACCTGTGTCGACTAAGTCTTGTCTGTGCCTCTTGGCAGTTTGCTTCTTTTTTTTCTCCATTCTGCGGTTACACTTCAGAATATGCTGCACAAACCCTTTGTGGCTCTCACAACAGAACAACAACAGTCTGATCCATCAGAGTCGAGCTGGAAATCAAAAGATTCAGCTGAAAACGGTTTCTAAAATAATGACCTGGACTTGTGCCATACTGTGTTAAGATTTGAGCTCTTTTTCCCATATTTGAGCCACTTTAATCACAGGGTTATTTTAGCCGAAGGATGAAGGGCACTAGGTGTGTGTGTGTGTGAGTCCGTGCACCTTGTTGGTACAAATTAGCCCTCCCACTCACCTTGTAAAGTGTATATTCCTTTCAGAAAATACAAAGGGAAACACACAAGTTTATCTGCCCACTAGCCACCTTGTTAAGTCTGAGCACATCGCCCACAAGGCAGCAGTGGGCAGCTTCTCCAAGTTGCATCCTTCAGCTTGCGTGTGTGTGTGTGTGTGTGTGTGTGTGTGTGTGCGTTGCTGAAACAGAGCGCAGTTGATGCGGCAGAAGGGGAAATGCAGGTGCTTGTGTTTACTTCCCTCCAGACCTCCCTCCTCTCTGTCTCCCTGCTTCCTCCCTCCTCCAGCACAGAGGAATGCAGATAAACATTGATCCAGAATGCGTTCGGGAAGCAACTGTTTACGGCAACGTAAGGGAATTAAATAGTGTCAAAGTGAAGGAAAATTACTGTGAAAAAGCAGAGTAATCCTTTAATTTAATTAGGTAAATTACTTTTTTTTTTCAAATCCTCTCTAAGTCTGTTTTTTCTTCTTTCTTCTGCCTGCGCTCTCCTCCTCTTCTCTCGCTTGCTCCCGCTGGAAGGCTTTCCTGCAGTTGCTAAGCAACAGGGAAACATTTTTTTCTTTGGTTTCGCCAGCGGGTCCCGGAGGCTGGCAGGGAGAAGGGGGCACAGTGGATGCACTGTGGAGTCTGCCAGCAGCCGAGTGCATTCCCCACAGCTGGGACGGGTTATGAAGCCGCCCCCCCCCCCCCCCCCCCCCCCCCCCTCCCCCATTCCCAGTCATAGCGCCACTGGCTGGCCCCTGGGGGTTACGGCGGAGCTAATGATAGCAAAGCGAGCTCACGTGGCACCCCCGGCCCCCAGCAGTAAACACGGGGTCGCGGCAGGGTCAAAGTGATGAAACGGCGTGGCTTCCAGCCACATGACCGGATCAACAAGTCCCCTGGAGAGGACGGCCTCTGCTTTGGTTTTTCGAGGCAGAGTCGCAAGTTTCACAGAGTTGCATGAAGTTGCGCGGCTGTCAAACGAACAATAACGACGACGACAACAAAATCACAAAACATATTGGACAAAAAAGTTATTTCACCAGGGTTTTTTTTTTTCACAGTTGGTGGAGCCTATCACAAAAGAGCTCCCTTTGTGCAATAATTATGCTAATCAAAGCCTCCGCTGGAATTGATTCTACTGCTCTTTTATTATGTTGTTCTTTCTCTCCTCAGGTGATTGACACATTATAATCTCGCTAATAAGCACCTCCACTGTATGTTTCCTTCCTATTGTGTTAGCGTTACAATGGGCCAGCGTGGCAGGTGTGCAGTATTGAGCGCAGAGCTCTCAATATAGGAGCTAATCTCGGTTACCTGCTATTATCCTTGAAATGCAGGCTTTCCGCATGCTGTGTCCCGACTGTCAGCCTCCACTGGCGTCCCCCAGGGGTCAGCAGCCAGTCAAACCTCGTCTCGCTCATGTCCTCCCTCCCTCCCAGCCAATCACCCACATCATTACTGGCCTGTCTCTGGTCATTAGGATGTCTCTGTAGCTGCCCGTTGCATTGGGAACTTTTTTTTCCCCCATCACGCCCTGTCACCGGTTATTCCAAACGCCCCAAGTTAATGCATTAAGATTACTCAGATTAAACCAGTAAAAAAACAAAATCCGCTCTGTTGTGTTTGCTGCTGGGACACCCGTGAGTAATTGTGTCTCTGAAGCTGCACAAATGACTCTTACCGGTTGGTCTTGGCATGGGGAAGTAATCAGAGGCGCAATTTGTATCAATTCAGGGGGATTACTGACACCCCTTGTGGCCACATCTAAAAATGCATGTTGTTTCTATAATAACACAACTACAAATTTATTGTAATGCATTGTTCTGTAACAGTAAGGGTAAACAAATTGTTGTATTCTCAGAAAAAATTGGTTATGGTAGCCTGGCGTGGCACCCTCGCCTATGCAGCCAAAGACAGAGATGTTGCGTGCCTCTTCAAATAATGTATTCATGCGGTTTCTTTGCTAAAGCAGCGACACCACCAGCTAAGCCCAGATATGGAAGAGAATACCACTGCAGTTGCTAACGTTAAGCTCGCTGAAGCTGCACCTTCTCTTGTTGGCCACCAGGGCCCTGTTCTGTCTCTGTCCCTGAGAGACAACTGGAACTAGTGGCTTGGATGGATGGCATAGTTCCAGCGATCATAAATTAGGTAATCGCGTTGGGATAGAGAGCCTTAGTTTGGGGGCCACAGTCTGAATGTTTTGTCTACGTAATGTACACACAGCACAAATTGCGCTGCCACACTGGTGACGAGATATCGATGCACTACTGACCTCCCTATATGTTTTACACATATCTGAAGGAATTGCCATCAGCTAGGATCTGTATCTAGTTAACTGTCGTGATTTGCGTTTTGTTTAGATTTCGGTTTCTATATGGTAGTCCTGACAATATTCCATAATCATTGAGCATTTTTGTTGTAGTATGGAAAAGCACCTGCTGGTGTCCTGGTTATCAATTTTTGTGTGAATGAAGCCTCTGTTGTTTATTTCTTCTTGATTTTTGAATTTTTCTTTTTGTAAACCGCCAACTCTCAAGTTCAAGCTACGCCTATAGAGATAATGTGAATCTCTGTACAAGTGAGGTCTCTGGTTCACTCGCTGATGAAAAGTAACGGCTGTTCACATTGTGTAAAAAAAAAAAGAACTGACTAAATAATCCCACCATAATAAATCCTGTCTGCCAGCCAAGGCTGCAAACGAATCCTCCATTGTACAAGTCAGTGTGCCCCCCCCACACACACACACTTATGTAGTGTTCTAATTAGGCTTGTCAGTGGTGGTCGGTAAAATGTGTTAGTGTGGCGTTTAACAGCTGCCGTACGTGTGTTTCGTGAGTTTCTCTGTGCGCGAGTGTGTACAGATAAGGGAGCTCACGCGGCTGTTTGACTGACTCAGATGAATATTGCATGACGGAGTTGTAGCAACAACGAGGGAATGAGTTGTGCTTTGGAAGATGCGCAGTTCCATGCACATGAAGTTTTTCTCAGTAGTAGGGGTAGTGATGTGATAACACAGTAAAAAAGTACCTTTGGCCTTTAACCTTTCATTTTTTCATCTTATTTTTCCCCCTTTATCTTAATTTGTTTTAAAATGACCCCAATTATACAGTTATAGCAATGGCAATGGGACAATTATAGCAATGGCATTCTTCAAAAACATAAGAGTGCTAGCCTTGGCCTCAACCTTTAGCCACACTTTTAATTGATTCAACTCATTGCACAGATGTAAATGAGTGTTTCAGTAACTGAGAATGTCGGGTGATGCATAATGTGGCAGAGGGTTGGGGTCTGCCCCACTCTTGAGCAAGGCACTCGGCACACTTGAGCGACTGCAGTGAAGCAAAGCCTATCAACTTGAAAAAAAAACACCAAATTACTTTTCTTATTTAATTTTACAGTCAGACTAATTCAGTCACACCTGACTGGGAATGTCCATATATTGCTTTCAACATATTGCCACGAAGATTATGCCCCTGGGACCTGAATTCTAGGACTTTTGTTATTTTCTTTGTTATATCTTTAACCTTTGAGAATTGTTGTGTATCCACTTAATAGTTTGTCAGCTCTTTGGTTTGCCTTTCCTTGTGTGGTTTGGCTTCAGTTAAGTCACCTTTTGTCACCCCTCGTGTTTTGTTGGGAGTTTCCTGTTTTTTTTATTTTGGCATTCATTTCCTGTTTTCGTTACTGTAACTTTACTATTTCCTGTGTCTCCTGCCCACTTGTGGTTGGCTGCGCCTGTGCCTAATTTTTTTCACCTGTATTCAATCATCCCTGCCCCTTGTGATTGGCTGCACCTGTGCCTAATTAGTTTCACCTGTGTTCAATCATCCCTGCTTCCCTTTGTGCTCTCAGTCTCTGTGTAAGTTTGTCTTTTCTTTTATGTCGTCTGTAATGATCCCGCTGTGTACTTCTTGGTTCTGGTTCCGTCCATGTCTCCTGGTTCAGCCTCACTCTGTGTTTTTGCTCCTCGCCTTTCCCCCGTTTTGGATAACCTGATTTGGGGATTTGGTCTTTTTTCTTTCATTTCGTAAGTTAGATATTTTTTTGCCAATTTATCTAAATACACTTTTGTTCCTGCATCTGCGTTTGGGTTTTAAATGAAATATGCAATATTTCGATTTATTGCTTGGGAAGGTGTCGTATCAGCTGGAAACACAAAATCAGAGGAGATGGCAGATCAGTCGGTAACTGAACTGAAATTTCACATGTTTTGTCTCTGTAGCCAAAATCTTCATGAGGCCGACATTTCAAAGTGCAAACACGCTCCACACCAATGGTTGCCGGACATCGAAATGTTAATACCAATCTGAGTCTGCCAATATCAAGTCCGATCCCACACTTAGTTCACTCTGGATGTTGATTAAATGGCTCAATAACACAACTTAAATATTACATAAATGTTTTTCATGAACTTATTGATCCAGCAAATTCGATCTCCTGAATAAAAGTCCATCCACCGCCCTGACTGTTCTTTCTCATGCTATGTATTGGGCATCATGTTGTATGAATTTGATTTGATAAACCTCAAGCTACACCATGCATATGAAATAAGCCCCTCTTTTTTCTTCTCCCCCTCCATGCAGTCAATCAGAGAGGTGACTGGTTACGTGTTAGTGGCTCTAAACCAGTTCGACTACCTGCCGCTGGAGAACCTACGGATCGTGCGGGGCACCAAACTGTACGAGGGCCGCTACGCCCTGGCCATCTTCCTGAACTACAGGCGGGACGGGTACTACGGCCTGAGGCAGCTGGGCCTGCGCAACCTCACAGGTATGAGTGACGGCACGAGTGTTGGAATATTCACTGACATGCTGCATGATCAGCATGTCAGGGTAAAAACTCCTGCACTTTTTGCCTCTTTTTTTTCCACCCCCACCTTCACTCTCAGGACTTAAATGGAGCAAAAAATTTGAGTAAGAGACTAGTTCGGTTCAGGGTAAATTTCTCAGCACCCTGTAAAATATTGCTTGCACTGGAAATGCTTGTTTGATTTATTTTTACACTTGCATACACATATTTAATGGGGCCTTTTTTCAATTAAGTCACAAAATTGGAACTCAACTTTTTAAGCTACGTATCTGCCACCCTGGCAAATTAATCTTCTGCGTTGCTCTATTGCAGGATCATATGTCTGCGAGAGAACTATTTTCCCATTAATTACATTTTTTTGTTTACACTCTCAAAAAGAGTCTCCTTTCATGGAGTAACTTTTTTGGAAGTGGTTGGGCTCGTTATGTTTTATGGATGAGCCATTTTTTAAATTTTAATTCCACCATGTGAGAGGACTTAAGCCAAAGCGGACCGCATTTGCAAAGAGAATAGCTGTTGTCTGTGTTAATTTAATCTTGCCGTCAGACCCTCGAGTCGTGACCTCATCATCGGTTCATCGTTGCCATTTTTTTGTTTTACCCAGCGGTGGAGTGACCTTCCAACTCCAGTCGGAATAATAGAGGCAAACACTGTCTTCTGTTTCAGGCTCCATTCATTTTTAAACTGCCCATTTTATTGTCTTCCTGCTGAGTCTCCTCTCACTGCTCGCCTCAGATTTTCTCCAAATAGCCAATTTCCTCATTATCTGCATAAATCGTACATATAATGCTCCCCAGATTGAGCTGCTTTCCCCAAGCACGTTTTCTTTTTCCTCTGTCTCTGCTGTGACATTAACAACGCTCCAGGAGAGAAACACAAGCCGTCATAGAGAGAAGGACAACTGTCACATACAATCGGGGGGGGGGCGTTCGAGGGTCACTCTGTTTCTCTCGCAGAATTTCTTTCTCTGTTTGATGCCTGGAGTGAGACAGAGAGGATGATGTCAAACAGAGAGATGCTGGACGTATGGGTCGGGAATGAAACCGGTGTGTTCCAGTGACACATAAAAAGCTGTCAGCACTTATTGTACCAGAGGCTTGAACATCTGACATACAGAACATGCAAACATATGGCGTGAACAAAGAGAATTGGATGCAGGAAAAGAAACTGCATTGAGGAAAAAAACACAATGAAAGAGATAATGGGGCACCTCTGTGGCTTTTTTGTTTGGCTTCATCTAGGCGGATTTTTGGATGGAATTTGCTGGATTAATTTGTGGCAGAAAAGCGAGAGAAGAGCATCGTTCTTGGAGCACAGTCTCTGAGAACATCTCGCCGTGGCCAACGGAATAAGAAACCACGTCCAACACGTATGTCCTTCACAGTACAGCCAAGGAACAAAAGCAAAATGCACACAGAAGCTGCCAGTCCTCCAGTGATTCTGTTAGAATCGAATGGTTTAACAAATGCGACCGCAGCTACATGTAGCACCTTCCAAGGTTTGTTTTGTGGCATGGTTCTGCATGAAACAAGGAAACTGGGCTCAATCCCACCACGGACCGACCAACATGGTCTGTGCCCTAAACTGCCAAAAAACTGGGAGGCCTCGGCTGTTTTGCCCTTTGTTGTATTTTGCTCGAGGCTTCCTCTCTGGCATCGATCCTCTCGCTTTACAGTGCTCTCCTGTGGGCATGGAAATCTATCCTGCATCTATCCTGCATTTCCTACCGTGGGCGATCCTGTGTCACGCGTCTCACAGTCAGTGGAACCAAATGAATCATGGGGTAAAACAGAAGTCCTGTGTCTCTAAAGTGTTGCGCTTCGTTTTTTGGACGTTTTGGAAATGGGAGTGCAAATGTTCAACGGGCGCAGTAAAATCTCGAAACGTCAGAAAGTTGGACAGCAGATATTCATCCTGGGCTGGTGTGCCATTGACATTGAGGGAGCGTTTTTTTTTTTTTTTTTGATTGATGGCGGGGGATCAAACAGTGATCCACATTAAAGCACATGACAGATTTAGTGTAATAAGCTGCATTTTATAGAATCCGAACGCGGTCGTAAAGGACTCCTGAGAGTTTTTAAGGGCATGCTGACACCCTAAGCCGGTAAAGCAAGAGGACACACCAGTTTGGCCACACCTATGAAGAGAGGGAGGTCTGAGTGGATATTTATCCTTCTGCCGTAGACCCTACAGTTTTCCTGTCAATTCTCAAACTGGGCTAGTGAATGTGTGTTCTACAGTCCACAGACCGTTCCTATGCTACAAATAACCTGGATTTAAAGGATAATTCACTATGTACACAAAACTACTGGGTTTTAGTTTTAGCCTTTTATTTTAATTCATAAACAACGTGGGTGTATTCACATACACTCTAAGGTAATTTAGTTTAATTCCGCCAAATGTCGAATCATTGGTGCAACTTCAGGAATGAGGCAACGATGCATGTTCACGATGATCAGGATGGTGTGTTCTTTTTTTTTCTTCATAGTGATAGAAAGAGCACATAGTAACTGTGGTATCTTCTACTCATTCCAAGGTAAACGTTGCATTATTAGTGTCCACAATGCATAATCTACATCTCCAAATTCCTCTAATGTTCTTGAAAACGCGGCGATCCCCAGTGGCAAAATTCACCTCTGGTTCACCGCTATGACTCAGGCTCTCCACCAGGCCCCCCTGGCTTCTTGTCTGCCTGGCGCTCCACACATCTCCCGATTTTAGCGTGCACACTCAGGATGGTGCCTCACTGCGACTTTGGTCCAAATCATTGGATCCCCGTGCAGCCTGATGCTGCAATTAAGCCGGATCCAGCCATGCATATGGATCAGTGCCGTTCCTCTAGATTCCCTTTGCTCCTTTGCCTGGGACAAAAAACGAAAATACAGTAATCTTTTTTTTTTTTTTTAAGCTTACACTTAGGTTTGCGTATTATTTTCCCTTCTCAACACACATATTCTCAGATTCCCTTATGTTGAAATGCAGCCTAGCGCCCCTTCTGCCACATCTAGAGGACGTGTATATCTCAATATATTCAGCATCTTTCGCTCCACACGATACATTAAACAACAGCTTCACTGCTACTTCATCCCTCTGCGGATTCAGTACACAGTGGGAGTCTGGCGAAAGCACGGAATTCAATTTGGCTACGGAGACGGTACGCACACAGCTGCGCAGTCTTTATAGTAGCAGGGATATATAGTAATCTGTGTTTTAAAGAACGTCCTCTGATGCTGACTTGTTCAGCTTTACCCCATTATGCTCCTGGAGCTCCTGCACGCCTGAGTACACCACAACACACACACTCACACAACACACACACACACACACACACAACACATGTTTCGACAGCCACTCGAACTGTGTGCATACATACAACATGCCTCGCTACACACTGCGGCGCTAATTACCCCGTGCCGCGCAGCAGTGGCGATAATAACCACCATAGTACTCTCCGCGCTGATGGGGTGGCATGTGTGAAATGGCTCTCAGATCCAGTTCAGATCCAGTTCACCTCATTTTTTGCATAACCTTTGTTATTCTTTTTCCACTGGATAGAAGCCAAATGGCTCCAAAAGAGAGCTTTGACTCCCAACTTCCCATCTGGCAACCACACCCCCCAATGCCTGTGTGCAGAAAGCCGATTACCAGTTTCTGCCACCCCCCCCCTTTTTTTTCTCCCTCTCTTAATTCTCTTCCTTCTCACCTGTTGTGCTTTTCTTTAAGGCTCGCTAGGGACTGTAGTGACACATTGCCGCAGCTTCACAATCCTGGCAACATCCCAAACAGCCTTTATAATTTTACATCTAATAATTCACCGCTGCCGTCTCGCTAATTGCAGCGTTTTTGTGAGAACTTTGAATGCATTTTGGCCAATTTGCCAACAGCAGTTGTTGCTGAGAACAACTGATTTACAGGCTACATTTTAATTAACCCCATGTGCATCCTTTTTTTTTTCTTCTTTTTTTCGGAGCATGACTATTGATTTACCGGTTTACAGGCCTTTTAAGCAGTTTCTCATTTCCACAGTCACTCTGTAAAGCTAAATCAGCAAAATGCAGATTTGTCTTCATATTAACCGTTATGAATCAAAAGCATATTGTTATTTGCAGAGATTCAGTTTGTTTTTTGTAATAAAAAAATCATAAAATCTTGTCATAAAATCACCCTTCTCATGTGGAGCAAGCAACTTTTCGTTGAAAAAAAACCCTAAATTCTTTCCGTAATGGGAAAAAAACTCATCTTCACCAGAAAATTGACACATAAGAGGGATACACTTGTCAATGTCAGAGACTTTGCCCAACCATATTTAGACACATTTCAGTGTCAGTTAAGAGAAGAATTCCTACTTTCCGACTTGTAGAAAACAGAAATGAAAAAATGGGAAAAGGAACTGCTGTGGTAATTGAGTTTGGAATTTGTATAGAAAATAAAAAAGAAAAAAAACTCTTACTCTTTACTTAACATAAAGCTTGTGGTGTGATCTCCAAAATGTGGTGTGATTACAGAAAGATCAAATAGAGCAAAAGCGGCTGATGCTAATACTCACTCTCGCTCCGGACTGTTATGAGGGAGACGGCGAGTAGAGGAACGGGGCCCATTAATAATGAATCCAGTGTCATCATTAAGGCGCCAAATGATTAAAACATATCTCCAAGCTTCAAACGCTGCTTTGCTCCCCCAGAAAATGCTGCAGTCATGGATCTGCAAAGCAAGAGAGTCCTTCATTCTGCTGTGTGAAATAAAGTTTTGTCTTTTTTTTTCTCCTTTCATCTTCATCCCCCCAACCCCTTTTTTGGAGCGTCGAAAGACCAAAGCAACAGCTTTTCTGACAAAAGAAAACAAAAAAAACCCCACTCCAATGTTATGTTATGTAATGCAACATACATGTCTTAGATATGAACTTGACATGCCAAGCCAGGTTGGAAACTGTCTCCATTGCACATGCCGGACTCCCCTCGGTTGCGTTGTCACATGGAGCGGAACTCGGCCAAGCCAAAATAGAGCCACGCCAACCTTTTGTTGCCCACCGTCTCCTCTGAAGAAGAGAAGGCATAACACTGGGAAGCTCATCTCGTTAAAAAAATAAGGGGTACATTCATTGACATGCAGGCGCACGATGCGACACCATGTCTAACTCCACCATTTACTTTCTCATCTCTTTATTTCCGATTCCCTTCTTCTTTTTTTTTTCCACACTCCTCTACCCGGGAGTCGTTGTAATGCCATGCCTGCGCTCTGTCTTATCAGTGTTGTGCTGTCAGCGCCGCGCCGCCGTTAGTGTTTTGTGCTCAAACGCTTTGACAAGGAAGACCCAAGGGGCTTCTGGGTTTTGTTTCCATTAGTGCCGATTGCACATCTAGAAGGAGGGCAAACGACACCTAATGGAAGGGTAATAGCCCCCCAGGGGCGGTGCGTTTGCTGCCCCCTTGCACCGATCTTTGATGGTAGGGTTCACCTCTCCTGTGGACGCACCCACGTGTCTTGTAGGTCAGTATTAGCTGACCCGTGCTAACGGCGCTACCAACATACACAGACAGAACCCCGTAGTGAGCGATAATGACCTTTAACCCCTTTGTCCTGTTTACTATCACGGAACAGAATGACGACAAACAAAAAAATCCTTGTATGTAACCTGTTACCTACCTGGCATAAAACTGATTCTGATTCTGGAAGCCTCCTCCAACATGTAACTTCCTCTCTTATGATGTTGGGTAGTTGAGCTCGGGGTAACTAGGTAGTGCAATGCTAATATATTATGTATTTTATTAGCATTACAACCTGCGGGGGGATTTTAACATTTCCTACAGTTGTTAGTGACATTTTTTTCACCCCCCACAGTAACAATGGAATTACCTGGAGTTTTTTTCTGCAAAATTTACAGTCGACCTATAATTTAAGTTTGTAAATGTTTTTCAGCTCTGTGTGAATTTTTGGCTATTGTCTGAAACTATAGATGGAAACATAGTAACAGCAACTTTTGGGCAATATTTTTTTTTTAAAGTGTAACAACCCAATCGAAGAATATGCTGTTGTGAATTCAGCAACATACAGGAACGGGCTGTGGTCATAGGCCATAGGTGGTTTCGACCCCCACGCCCCAAAATATCCCCTACGGATTTGGAAAAAAATAGTAGTAGAAAAAAGTACTAGTCCAAACGGATTTGGAAAAAAGTAGTAGTAGTAGCAGTAGTGTTTAAGTTGAAGAAAAGAGGAGCTGCACAGTAGAGGAGCGGAGGTGTTGCCTTAAAAACCTAATCCAAGCACAAAAGTCTCTTAAAACAAGAAATGACAGAGGCATGTTTTTGCACTGTCTTTGGAGGACTGGCTGAATGGATAGATCATAAATGTGGATACGATAAAGTGAAATAAGAGCCAAACTGCCTGGAAAATACGCTTAACCATTGCCAGTAATTAATTGACTGAAGCGAGAAATGACACCGAGACAATTGAGGGCCAGGCACAGTATGAAGTTGTTTTAATCGTTTGTGGAAACAACAGCGGCTCTCCCGCCTAATCTAGCTCGAACCCCCCCGGTCCTGTGGAGTGAGAGTGGTGAGTCAGCACTTCCACCCAGCAGTCCTTGGAAAATCCCACCCAATCAAACCAAATGGCCGTGACTTCATCAAACTCACTCGGTAGAGCTGAATTATTATTTCATTTTTTTCCGGGAGATTAGAATTACTTGTGGCCGGACGCTTTTTTTTAATGATGTGAACTGCCAGCTGTAACCGCGACTCTTCAAGAGAAGCTCCACTAGTGTGGAGGTCAGGAGGGCTAAACCAACCGGCCCCTGGATTAGAAGAAGAAGAAGGATGTTGAACCTTTCTGCAGTTTGGGAAAATTGGTTGACCAGTTCTGGTGAAAAAAAAACTCCTGCGGTGTCGTCAACCTAGAAACCAGGCTGCTGTTTTTCATTCTGCAGTAATTCTATTCAAAGCGTCTGCTTGTTTATCTGGTCTCATGCTACCGTCCTGACATTGCAAGATATTTGCACGCTGTGGGGTCCATTCAAACGAAAACGGAACTCAGTAGAGCCAAGCGAGTATAGTTCCTTTAAATTCAATCAAGCTGCACCGAATTGCATTGATTTTTCTCATCCAGATCCATGTAACAACATGGGCAATTGGTGAAAATGGCAAAAATGAAGAAGAAGAACCGCCCTGTCTCACAATGTCGAAATAAAAATCTGCCTATTTCTCCAGGTCCACTTCTTGGCCCATGTCGAAATCCATTCAATAGATTTTGCGTAATCCTGCTGACGAGCACAAAAACCCAACAACAAACAAACGGACGGGGCCGAAAAGAAAAACCTCCTTGGCGGAGGTAATAAGTGCTGTTGGGCATCTTTAACATGCTTGACTTTGTGGAGTTTTATTTCCATCTTTGGGTTCCATTCATTGTTTCGTTCTGTTTGTTTATTTTTGCCCCGCCTCAGCGTTAGCCCCCTCTTGAGATCTGCGAATCCATTAGCGCGTTGAGCACAGCCGATCGGCGTCACTGGTGAACATGTCTGTGCAAAGCATCTGTCGTGGGGAAGTTGCATAAGACGAAGAAGGTGGAGTCAGGAAGCGGAGTCGTGCTGGACCGGCTCCCAGAACCTCGCAAGACATCTACTGTAGAACCAGATGGAGGCAATTTACTGGTCATAGTTGATTTGCTGCGGTGTGTGTGTGTATGTCCGTCTCGGTGTGTCCCAAATTACCCAAGTGGAGGGATGAGTGCTGCAGCTCTGTGCCAGAAAATGACAAATTGCCCATTTAGCCCATTGTAAGTGTCAATTTTAATGCAGAGGGTTCGCTCTGTTTCCGACACTTCTTAAGCATTTTGCTCCATGAAAATATGTAATGAGTCTAATTTGAATTACAAATCGCATGTCAGGGGAGCAGCGTGTGTCCGCGCTTGTTCACCGCAGGTCTTCGCGTACACACACATTAATGCTCCACAGGAGCTGTTTTTTTGGGGTTCTTGTTTGTTTCCTGAGTCAAGAGTGGACATTTAATAATAACCCACATTTGAAGTTATGGGTTGAGCTGCAGCTTTACTGTCTCCCCCACGGTCCACTCATGCTGCCCCCTAAATTTTAGTTTGGTGTTTTTACTGTAGCTTTGGCCGGTGTAGGGGGGGAACACTATTTCCAACAGTATAACAAAGCCGAGAGAATACTGACTGTCGGGGAAACGGCGCCGTTAAAAAAACAACCCATCGAGGCTGCTGTAGAGAAAAAAACATCATGGCGCAGCAGTTCTGTGGTTGTCGGAATCGGCAACTGGGAATTTATTTGATGAGTGAGCTGCTTGACCTCGGGGGTCCCTGAGACCTATTAAAAAAAAAAACACATGGCTGGTGAAAAAATTTGAGAGTGATCAGGATATATTTTTTTTTAAAGCTGCCCATTTCCCCTAATTTAACAAAAATTTAAAGTTACTTCTTAACAATCTGTAGAATTGCATTGTCGGGACTGAATAGGTTCTGCATGAATCCCCCCCCCCCCCCCCCCCCACCAGCACGCACACGCACACATCGTCGTGCTGATCATTGACGTGCGCTGCCGCTTGTTACCCTTGATTAGTATTCGGCGTCGCTCCCGTCTCTTTGGCTGGCTCTTTTGTTTGCCCGTGCTGATTGGAGGGCCTCCGCCTAATTCAGATGCAGGGAAGCGGCGACAGAAGAGGGCTTATTAGGGCCGTGAGCCCATCCCGCCTTAAGTGCAGAGTCTCCAGCTCCATTTCCATTTTGCCTCCATTATTGAATTTGCTGCCTCCTCATTCGTCCTGATTGCATTTTGTGTCACCTCTAAAGAAAAGAAGAAAAAAACATCTTTCCCCCCAGAGGTACTGTGACACTCAGGTGGGAGACCCTGTGTTATGATAGTAAAGTAAAGAATCGGGTAAAAGTTTTGAGATCGGCTATTTCTCTTTTTTTCCCTAATCGTGATTTGCTTTGTAACCTGTAGCCCGTGGGTGCCTTTTTTTTTCCTGAGAGAGAAAGAGGGGGGTGTGTGTGTGTGTGTGTGCGTGTGCGTGCGTGCGTGCGTGTGTGTGCGCGCGCGCGCCGGAGCAAGAGTGCGTGCTTAGGCAAAGAGGAAGAGTGATGGCACGGATTCATTTAGCATCCCTCAAAGCTATAAGTTAAAGAAAATGATAAAAAAAGGGAAAGAAAAGAATTGTCATCTCCGCCTCCACCTTTTAGCGGCCTCTTCCAGTGCCTACCCAGCTTCCATAATCTTCTAACATGAAGCATTTTTCATAAGGATTCATCGCAAAACAATATCATTCGAGACTGCGGAATTTAATCAGGGGCTCTAAAACACAATTATGGTTATCGGGGAGGACACGGCAGCAGCGCACCGGATCACGGGAGAGGAGGTGGGAGGGGGTGTGTTGGGGTGGGGGAGATGGAGGGGACCTCCCCCGCACTGTCTGCGCCCCAGCGCTGCACTCCCATTTGTCACCGAGCACAATATCTCTTTGGCTGGCAGAGCTAATAATGGAGAAGTGGGGGGAAACGGGACTCTGGAGACCCACCTCCGCCTCTCGCCGTGAAGATCAGATAAGTTTTCTCCTCAAGTCAGAGGGGCCCCCGAGCCACCAGTGGATTTGCTTGTAAGGATTGTATCATTTATAAAGCGCAGCGAGCCCTTTTGACAGCTTTTTAGGTGTGTGAATAATGCAGCTCCCCATAAAAGGTGCATCCGCAAGAGCAAAATGTTTCCTCTACCGGAAAGAAGCGCTGTACCCACTTTTGCACGTTTGAAAAGATCATTTCATTTCGGTCACTCGTGCCACCAAACCCGCTTTTGCTGATGCTTTGCTCTTTTTTCTTTTCTTTTTTTCCTTTTCTTTTTGTGCCTCGTGGCAAACTGGTTGCCCCTTTTTTCTGTCTCTATCATCTTGGCAATCTGCAGCCATTTATCTACCGGCGGCTTTGTTTGCAGTCTGGAGACTTTACAGTTATTCATGGGATTTGAGAAGTCGTTTTCACACAAGCAGCTACTTTCTCAACAGCCTCTGTTTTTTTCTTTCTTTTCTGTCCCCATCCTCTTTAGAGTAAACATGCTTGGAGGCACTGTACAGTGTAAAGTAGAGTGCGTCACAATGACACAGAGGGTTTTCTTAAGGGGCCGCGACTGCTGGTTTCCCACTCAAGTCATGTGTTTACCCCAAATTGTGGGCTTTTCTTTTACCGCAAATTGGCTGAGGGCAGAAATCCACAGCATTCTTTAGTCTTTAGCAGGTACACATTCGTCCACTGACACACCCACATGCGTTCCAACTGACCAGCCCGTTCGCGCAGACCTCCTCCGCTTCTCTCCAGAGTCCCGTGAAATCGCACAAACACTTGTATTGCGTGCGTCGTCTCTCTTTGTTCTCTTTCCACCACACTTTTGAGACAGTAGGATCCAGCCGAGAGATGAAAGAGATTCTTTTCTCACCAGTGTGGGGAACTGAACCCTTTATTGTTCCCCCAGTTCCGCTGATCTCGTTGCCCCATGTAGGCCACTGCATGCGTATGTGAAGTTCAAAGCGCCGCGGTGAAAGCTTAGAAACGGATGCTCGTCTTGGAAGCAAGACAACTTCTGCTGGTGTTTTTGTGTTATTTCTTTCCTGTTTATTGTTTTTTCCGCTCACTCTGTCTTTAAGAACTGTTATTTATTTTTTGGGGGGCATTTTTTTTATGCTTTTATTGATAGTTGACAGTAATTACAGGAAAGGGGGAGAGAGTGGGGAGGACATTCAGCAAATGGCCAGGGTTCGGAGTCGAACCCATGGCCGCTGCAGGAGGCCTCCAGCCTCCGGTGGGGCGCCGGTGCTACTCACTGAGCTAACCGACACCCTGTATTATCTAAATCGAAAAATGTTGCGCGGGACAACAAAAAAAATAATCTGCCTGGCCGTTTCTGTAACGTTACCTCACTGCCTCTCGTGAGAGTCATTCTTTTTTACAAGAGTCACCGATCTTTTCATCATTTCGGTAATGCCCATCACCGTTCCCCCGGAGAGGTCGCACTCTAAGAAAAGGCAGTCAGTTTCCTTTCCCCAGTTCGCCACTTTGTCACGCCAGCTGTCGGCACCGTGTCACGGGCCACGCAAGAGCACCAGGAACTGCTGCATGTAAACGACTGCAGACAGTTTGCGTTTCTCTTAGATACCACAAGCTCAAATAAAAGTCTTCAAATAAATCTATGGCCTGCTGGGTCGCCAGTAAAGCCCTGTAAAAAAATAAATAAGTAAAAACACTTGTGGGGAGTGCAATGATTGTTTCTGCACCATTGATCTCATCAGCTCATCTACACTGTCGTGTCAAAGTTTCCCCCTTTTAAAACGAAAATACTAATTTCTCTAAACTAATTCTGTTTGGTTCACGTGTTAACCTGCTGTCAGTGAAACACAATACTCCCTGCAGAGGATTCACATTAAAAGACTAAACAGATCAGTCGCTCACCTGCTGAAGGGCCTCGATCACCTTCAACAATAAAAGCCTCTTTAAGGACTGAAGCAAGACCAGGAAAAGTAGAGATTTATGGACTGCAGCAACACAGAAAGGATGAAAAATGTTTGGTGCATCCATAATTTCACAACATACCTGCAAGAAGCAGCACGAGCTAGATCAGACGAGATCAGAAAACTGAGGTAATTGACCTTATGATTTAAATATATACAGATGTGTATGTGTATGTATGAGCAAGGAAAACCAGTTTTTAATCACTACACTGGATCTTGCTGTTTCCTGTACAGCAGGTGCATTCCACTTCCTTTTTTATTTTGAAAAAAACCAAAAACGCATCACAGGGTGCCTCCCGTGGTGCTCGCTGCATATCTCTCATGCTCCGAGTGATTAATTGGCATGTAAGAGGTAAAGCCTCGTCTTAACTCAGCAGCTCTGCCTACAAATGCGGGGCTTTGTCGACCTGATGCAACCGCGGCTCTGAAATGCTTTTTTTTTTTGGTGTTGGACAGGAGTTGTTTATCAAGGGGAGTTTGTTTGTCTGTGTGCTGCATTACGCATGTTTGCAGAGGTACGTGACTGAATGTGCACTTTTGTCTGCTGTCTTTTTTCCCCCTCCGTGTTTGTGAGGGTGGGTTGTTGAGACTCAGGAGGGGACAAAAAGAAAAGAAAAAAAGAACAGTGCACCCGAGTGTGGAGAGAAAGAGTGATCATCTCCATTTCTCTGTTACCCCGTACTCAGCAAGTCTGAGGGGTTGGGTGGGTCTGATGGGTTGGAGGGCTACAAGGATGGAGAGATGAAAGAGGAGAGCACAGCGGATCGGACCAAATGCACTCAGCTTCAGCCTGTCTGAGACGCGGCGCTCCCGCCGCAGGGACAAGACAACGGCAAACTCACGGACTCGTCATTCGAGGACGGATCACTATTGCGGGCCTTATTCATCAGCATAATTAGGGAAGGGGAAGAGACGCGGGACAAGGGGCTTGCAGCACTGATGGAAGCTCATCAGCGGGCTCCCCGTAGAGCAATGGCCACTGATTGGTGCCGGGGCCATCACCGCCTCGAAACTATTTCGCAATTTGGGCTCTTCGCTTGCCTGAACGACAGTGAAATTACCTTAATTGGCGTGCAAAGGCAGCTTAGCACAGGGATCATTTCTGCTTCTTCAACAATCTTTGCACTGATTGGCCTGTTCTCTATTTTTAGGCCTCTTTTCTTCCGTTGAGTGCGCATAATGCACTGTCCAACCACTACCTTTTGCTCTTCCTGCGTAGTTCTTATTTCTGTATATAGCTCTACCTTATCATTTAAGGGCGACAGCAATATCGTCTGGGCGCTCCTCACCATTTGTCAGTGATAAAATGGAAGCCTACCTCCCCGTCTGTGTGTCATATGTACGAGGGGAAAAAATACAAGAATATAAATGTAAAAACCAGGTTACATCCTCGTCCGCCTCCCCAACGCTGTCAGATTCCCTCAAGTGTTCAGTTATTCATTCCATACCAGTGTTTTGCCCAATAATTAGTTAATTCATTGACTTTGATGGCATCACGCAGGGCTCATTCATGTAGTTTTATTTGTGTCCATGTTTTAGGATGATTAAGGTAGACGATTGGAATCATGCAGCCGTGACACACAGTTTCATTGTTTAATATAACACTCACGGCCTGTTTCCATCGTGGCAACCATTGGCCGTGTCAGGTTGTGTCCCGACTGTACAGTTTGACCACGTAAACCGTGAGCTTTTTCTCATACAGTGCGAGTTGATATTAAACAACAGCATTTCTAATATCACACGGTGTATGCCCAGCTTCACTGTCTGCTGATGGGAGAAGTTGGAACCAGTGCTTGCCACGATTCAGTTTAAGTTGTTTCCAATTAACTTTTACCCACGTGCATTTTAAAGAGAAAGGCATGAGAGTGGAGCTGTTAAATAAAGCCATTAATTCATCATCCGTTTGTCCAGTTTTATATGATCAAATTCTCCCAATCTTCTCCTCCAGTGATTAACTCATACCCCACTGCGCAGTTGCACATCAAATTCAATCTCTGACTCAAAAGGACATTTCAACTTTCTTTTTTTTCTTCCCCCAGCACATTGAGAATCTTTGTTTTACTGCCAAGAGAGATTCAGCAAAACTCTCCACCAGAAACAGTTTTGAACCAAACATGACCTGAGCATATGGCGGGCGGGGTACCCAGCGGCCCCCGAACACACACCAAGCGGCATCGCTGGGAACCGTGTCACCCGGCGATGCACCCTGCTGAACTCGCTGCTTTGGTCGAACGTGCACGCGATCAGAAACGGAGGATGGCGGTTTACTTTTTTTTTGTTTAAAAGGCTGCAAAGTTCATCAAAGCACTTGAAAAACAAAAAAATTCTGTCTGGCTGCCGTCTACAGTGCAGACACTGTGATATGATCAGTGGTAACTTAACAGGCGTCGAACATTACTTTTCTTCAGCTCAGATAATTTCTCTTTGGTGGACCAGAATTCAATTAAAATGTAGAATCACTTAAAGGAATGTTCCAGACAGGCGCAGAGTTATCTCTACCATTGTAAAGGGTGAAATCTGCCTTATGTCCCACCAAACAGCAGCCTCTCTAAAAGGCTTTTAGTAAAAAAAAGAAATTACAACTCCCCTTGCTCCTAAGCAGTCTTTACTGTAATATTTTGCTTGTACTTGTGACCAATATTGAAATACCTCGCAAGTTTTGTCCATGTTGTTTTTGCTTTTCACGCCAACTTACTGTAAGCAATTATTGAATAACTTAGGGTATAAAATGTGATATGAGACAATGCCCAGTATAAGTTGTTGACCCTCTGAGCCATAGGCTCCCTGAAAAAAAGAAAATTATCATTTGTCACCCTATAAATGTGATGATTTGGACTCTGATGGTGAGCAAACTGAACATGTACAAGATAGTCCCTCATAAATGGTTAAATTTACTAGAGTATCATTATTTGACACATTTATTTATCTTACTAAACTACAACTTTTTAATAGTCTTTTCTTATGTCTCCTTTTGACTTTGTCATTTAAATCTATGTAGTTTTACATGGGCTTCACATTTTTCCCTCATCGTACGTCATGTACGGTCATTTCTCAGTGAAACTATTAATTTGAAAGAGTAGCACTAGTACAATTATATGTAGTCTATTTATATATATATATATATATATATATATATATATATATATATATATATATATTAAATACAAGTTTTGGAATACTTACTTAACAGAATAATTTTTTTTGTGTTGGGCTACAAGCGCCTCTTTCTCTCCCATCATGTTGTTGCTCTCTGTTCCTAATGGCCTCCTTTCTTTCGATGCAGGACACTAGCTTTTATGGCATCGTGAATCAGAGAAGTGTGGAGGCTGAGGGGGGGTCGGTGGTTGGGTGTGCGCGAGTGGGGGTTGCGCCAGTGGCTGGCTTTATATCTCCCATCCTGATGGAAAGATCGAAGCGATGGGGGGGGGGGGGGGGGGGGTACTTGAGAGGAGTGGGAGTGAGGTCTGGGTGGTGGCGCAGGACTGTCGCCCGCTAATGAATGACCACCTGATACGGGCTTGTCATCTCGCCAGAAGAGTTAGTGCCGTTGCCTCGATGAACAGCAGAGGCAACTTGTGCGATGGCGAGCGATGGAGTGAGGGAGGGGGGTGGGGGGTGTCGCCGAAGGCTTCAAATGTAGAACACTATTATTATAATGTAAAAAAAAAATGTAATTAACTTTTATTTCACTTTGTCACCGTTATAACTTTGAACTTTTAAAAGACAAACTGCTGGTCAGAGATGTCACACAGCCAGACAGTAGATTGACGAACCTGAATAAATCATGATCGGAAAATTGTTATTGGACTTGGAGGTTATTATAATACGTTTTCAGTTTGCCGTGGTACATGCATGACGACACATTGATCATCATTGCGTATGACACGTGCATCCTTTAACTTAACTCTTTACATTGAAAAAATCCCAGAATGTTAAATATCTTCTCTTTTTTTTTCCTTTTCAAATGATGAATCATTAAAACTCGCTAAACCATTCTGAAGATGTCGCCCTTGCAAAGCCGAGCAACTAAGCGCGGCGCGCATCCTCCATCTCTGCTGCAAAACACGGGTGACAAGATCTGCTGAGTCTGTATTTTGACCAACAGTCAAACATTGCACTACATTGTCATCATGCACAGTATACATTATGTGATTTAGTAGTTTAAATAGAGTATACTGTATGTGTGAATAAGCATCAGCAAAGCCTCTATCTTGTTAAGGTCATTAGAGATGAGCCAATCTAATCTCCTGCAGTTATTTAAATGCTTACACAGTATATTTGTATACACAAAGTCAGAAGTCGTGTCACATCGGGCACATTTTATTTTGAAGTCGCATCAGATTATGCTGATAGTGCAGTCCATGTGCTATTTGAATAAAGCATCGCCTGTCCATTAAAAAAAACAAAAAAAAACACCACCCATGAATGTAAAACACCCCCCTGATAAATCGCCCATTGTGACGGGAACATGATTACACGAAGCCGCGGCTGTAGGCCATTCAGCGGGCAGACGGAGCTCCGTGTCACCTCTAAGAGGGCTTTGAATAAATGTCCCCCTGTCTCCACCAAGGCCCACTTCCTTAATCAGGGTGTCGGATGGTAATGATTAGCTTCCTGTCTTCAGCTGCTGATTCGTCCACGTCATTCATTCACTGTTAATAATCTGCCCCGGGGAGATAAAACCCTTCTTTTACCTTCAGATAATCCAGCTCTAATCTGAACCACATTGATACTTTTTATGATTTTTTTATTTAATATCAAATTTCATTTATTCTGACAAGTGCTTTCATGGAATCAGGCAGTACTTCATGTTCAAGGAGAAGGGGGGATACAAGATGGTTTATATCTAAATCCCTGAACTAGGTTAAGTCAGCTGGCGTCCCAGAGAGAGAGAGAGAGAGAGAGAGAGAGAGTGTCACTGACGGGGGCTGGTGTCTCTCTTCTTTCTCAGGTCACGGCTTGGGAGGGACGAGGGGGATTACTGCAGCATCATTTCATTCTGTGTCCAAATCCAAACCTGGATTAGTAACATGGAGAGAGATTAGTATTTGTTATCATGCCCCCTGCGCAGGCATCTGTTGAGGGCACTGGTCCATATTTTTGCTATTAAGCAAATGTCTGGCGCGTCGACTTCCACTTACGTCGAGGGTTGTGGAGCAGGTCAAGAGAGCTGTGATCCCCTATTTCTCTAAGTCAGTCTGATTTTTACAGCCAGCAACCGATGGAATGCAACATTTCAATTCATAGAAACTGCTTGATTTAGCATGGATGCCCTCAGGGAGAAACTTTAAACCAGTCCTCATTTACTAAACGCTCCGTTCGTGAGCGCTATCCCTCAATTAGGATTTGAGCAAAGCTCTGTACTGTATCCGCGCCCGTTTACTGTTTCAGTTTTAATTAACTCAACAAGTATCCAGGCGTCGTGCGGTGACATTCAAACTCATTAATTCTCTTTAATGCTCCAGCTAAATAAAATAATTTGATACTGGATGTTTAATTGGGAAATTGAAAAACAAGGCCCCGTTTGTAAAAATCCATTTACTGTTTTTGTGAGGTACCTGGCGTATGAAACGCGATCGTCCTCCGACATGTTATTGAGTTACTGCGTGTATAAGTCAGTGGCATTCATCTTCATGCTTGGATGCACTTCAAGGAACACGGTATGCATGTGATACTTCGAGACGCAGCGGCGGTGGGAGTTAACCTTGAGGTATTGATTTCCTGCCACCATGTGCATGTACTATAAATCCATAGCTTTATGTGCTCATTTCTTCCATTTTTCTCTCCTCTTTTTTTCCCGCGCAGAGATACTGAATGGGGGTCTTTACGTTGACCAGAACAAATTCCTGTGCCACGCGGACACCATCCATTGGCGTGACATTATCAAGAACCCCCAGGCTGAGCTGCTGGTGGTGCCGTCCAACAACAGCAACCTGGGATGTGAGTACGGTGGGCGGGTGAAAAAAAAATCTGTGGGGAAAAAGATAAAAAATACTACCATCTCCTCTGCATGCAAACAGTTCGTGGCAGTACAATCACGCTCACACACCAGCAGCAGCCGTGGCCGTTTTATATTCATTCTGTTTGCCTGGTGGTCATTTGGAAGCAAACTCACATGGTGTTAGATCAACGTGTGAACCTCTCCATTGTTGTCGTAGAGTAGTGGCTCTGCAGCGAGGCCCATGGAGCTGCTGTCCGTTGTGCTCTTCTTAAATCTCAGTGAATCTGACAGCTGGTTTGAAGCTGCCCTCTTCCCCTGATGCCACCTCCCCCGCCTTCTCTCGTTGTCCCTGGGGTCCCTCAGCTCGCCGTGCTTCGGACATAATAGGCATCACTATCCGGCGGCCGACATTCCATGCCAGAGGAACTGGCTGATAAGACGGACTCTGGAACTTTTCGGCACGCTTTTTGGATGAGCGTCTTGCTCATTTTATGGGAGAGAGGCACCGAGTTTTCTTCTGGCACTCTGTATCACAACATGTCAGGATGAACAACGGGGCGAGCAGAGGCGACAAAGGGCTCGCAAAAATCCAGGCACACAATGGAAATGTGGAAAGTTTCTGTCATGATTAGGCAAGATGACCTTTTTCTTTATTTTACAGACTGAGCAGAACATAAAGTGAAATAAAAGCGTTCGGAGTTAGGACTCACACGAAGCCGGTTACTCTAAATTAAAAGACTTTTTAAAGTACATGTGTAAAACATAAAAAGAAATAAAAAATGGTATTGTGTTGATGAAATGGCAGTGTGGGAGGAGGAGGAGGCAAAGCAACAAAGAACAGAGGAGGTGGGCCAAGAGATGACAAGAGAGTGTGTGGGAGTTGAGGTTGCCAAATCGGGGGCCCTTTGCCAAGCTGTAGTTAGTATTTAACATTAACAGCCCCACTGTGGGAGTGGTTGAAGGGGCAGGGTGACAATCTGCTGCTCTGTTCCACTTACTCTGTAATTAACCCATAGTCAATTAAGTCTCGATGATGGCAGACTGGCAGATGAAGGCTGTGGGCTCTCCGTCAGGTCCGACGTTGCCTGTGCGAGCGCCCGACGGAAGGGGAGTCGAGGCCCGCCTTCCTTTTCACAAGTCGCCACAGTTGCTGGGTCTATTGTTGGACGAGCGGAGGAGATTCAACAGATCTGTCACTGTCGCTGGGCGAGGATGTTTTAAGTGTGTGTGTGTGTGTGTGTGTGTGTGTGTGTGTGTGTGTGTGTGTGTGTGTGTGTGTGTGTGTGTGTGTGTGTGTGTGTGTGTGTGTGTGTGTGTGTGTGTGTGTGTGTGTGTGTGTGTGTGTGTGCGTGCGTGCGTGCGTGCGCGCGCGCGCGTGCGTGTGACAAAACAGCAACTAAGTTTGCAGAGGAGTCGCCCTGACGCACTTTGCCTCTGTGTGTGTGTGTGTTTTCTGCAGGCAGACGCTGTCATCGCTCGTGTAACGGACGCTGTTGGGGCCATCAAGAAGACCAGTGTCAAACCTGTGAGTATGCACACGCACACACGCCCATGTGAGTGGGACTTAAAGGGATAGTTCATAGTTCTTTTAAACTGTTCTCTCAGGGAAGTTTATAGCTCTAGAACCTTGCCCTGAACTAAGTCACAGAGGGCTTCGCATGAATCAAATAAACCCATAAAAGTAGGAAGGCATTGTTTCAAACACTACAATGCACAAAGTGAGACAATTTGAATGAAAGGGTTTTGAGCTCTTTTAAAGGCTTCAACAGATGCTGCAGAATCAAAGGCACAATCGCCTTTTGTGGTACGACCAGTGAGCCCAGGTCAGACGACCTGAGTGACCTACCTGTGATTTACTGCTGGAGCAAGTCAGCGATGGGCAGATGGGCCTGGCCATGCAGGGCTCTATATGCGGAGACAAGCACCTTATAAAAAATGAGTCCTAAACTCGATGGCAGGTCAGTGTGAAGATCATGAGATGGTAGTGACATGAGAAGAACTGCAGGATCTGGACTTCAGTCCAGCAGCAGCGTTCTGGACCATTTTTCGACATTTTTATTCAACATTTTAACAGTTCTTTTATGCATTTTTGAACAGGACCAGGTTAGACATTTTCCTCTGTCTTCAGTCGTTATGCTTAGTTACCGCAGTACTGACATTTTTCAAAGTCCTCAAATTAATATAACCTGACACCGAGCAAGGAACCCTATGAAACAGGATTTTGATTATAGTCGAATCCAGGCTATTGAAAGTGACCCCCTGTATTTACTGAATTTACTGGGAGAATATTAAGGATAATGTTCAGTCTGCTTTAAAGTCATCCATAATCTGCTTTAATCTGTCTGTCGTAGATTTATTACATTTTTTGTTGGCAGTGTGAGAGTTTGTCTGCCCATCTGTTTTCATCTTATTGAGCTCAAAAACTGAAATCAAAGCCAAGACCGAATAAACAAGTAGAAAACAAATGGATAAACGTGTACAGGAAGTGACGTTTCTTCAATGTGTCACATTTCATGAAACTCTGGCAAGAGGCGAACAACATATTAACAAAAGGAATGACAATAAGATAAAAAAAAGCTGCAGCAGCTGGGTTAATAAGATCAGGAACAACAGAAAAAGGAGTTCTCGTCATAGTTATAGGATGTTTAGAACTTGTTGTAAAAACTGAGGGACCGGCCTGTTTATTCTCACACCAACACAGACTACACAGCATTGTTTTTTTTCCATTTTTTCCCCCTACTGCATCATTATGTTTCCAGCACGACAGACAGTGAGCACAGCAGTTTTTAATGCCTCAGCTTCAAGCTCCTGCTGACTCGCTGGCTGGTATACCTCCTACTGTCCCAATAATATGTGGGAGGCTCCTCTTCAGCACAAGTATTGGAGCAACTCGAGGTACAAGCCACTTCCGAGTATTAGTGCTGGACTTATAATACTGACTAAGGCACTTTCCTTTATAGCAGTTTGGCAACGGAGTGCGGGGAATTGGAGGAGAAGCAGTGAATGGCTCCCCCCTGGTTACCACGAGGGTTGGCGGAGCAACAAATAAAGCTGGGATTTATGGGGATTATTAGCACAGTTGGAAGGAGTCTTGGCCAGTCAGTCCAATTGGCTGACAAAAAGCCATCGTGTGAAGGCAAATGTGGTGAATCGGTGGAGTCCAATGGCAAATTCTACGAACTTAATCTGTCTAAGAGAAACCAATGTAAATTCACTCTGGCGCCATCCCACCGCTCGTCACCGGGCTGAAGCCGGAGCGGTTTGGTTGATAAGAGGCCACAATAGTTTAAAAGTCTGTCTGGGTCATTCAGTCCTGTGAACCTTTGGATCCCAAAGCCACTTGTCCGCTCTTCAGGCTGCCGTAGCCCCTGATTTTGTTTCCTGCCTGGATTCCACATCAGACGTCGTTTTGTGTGCGGCCGCGCCGTGAGAGGAAAGTCCAGGGTGGCGACATTGTATCGTCTCCCTTTAATGAGTGTGAACGTGTGAGTACGTACGCCTGTGTCAGACCTTTAAAATTCCGTCTTTTCACTTCCTGGGCAGTGACAAAGACGGTGTGTGCAGAGCAGTGTGACGGTCGATGCTTCGGGCCTTACGTCAGCGACTGCTGCCATCGCGAGTGTGCCGGCGGCTGCTCGGGTCCCAAGGACACAGACTGCTTCGTACGTCAGCTTACACACACACACACACACACACACACACACACACACACACACACACGCTTCCTTCCTCATTTAAACCTCCAACACACATGTAAAGACAAAAAAGAAAAGAAAAAAGAAAGGCATATACACCCCCTCTTCCCCCACATTCAGCATCCCACATTCTCCGTGAGCACATCTTCCATGCAACATCTGTTTGTCATCCTCCCCGCCGGAGAATGATCCACTTTATTTACCGGCTGACGAAATGTTTGTCGTTATACAGGGCCGTAGAAATCTGCCGCTGTGGCTCCCTTTCGAAGACCAAATTGGTGATTCAGTGTTCCAATTAATATCACCGCAACTTCTTCCTGTTACGAGAACTTTTGCACGAACTGAAATTGAAGATGTAATTCACAGAAAGGTTAATTCAATCCAATTACCTCTGCTTAAGCCTGTAGCCGCAGACGACAAAAGACACTTTAGGGGATTATGGGAAAACATTTCACCATTTACATCAGGGCCGTGGATCAGTGGAACCAATTTTTCTCCCATTTGGCGCGGTCAGGATCTGACGTAAAAATGAAATGCAGCCGTAGTACCCCTTCGCTCACATCTAATGGCAGTCATGTGTT
Source organism: Scophthalmus maximus (assembly GCF_022379125.1). Classification (NCBI taxonomy): domain Eukaryota; kingdom Metazoa; phylum Chordata; class Actinopteri; order Pleuronectiformes; family Scophthalmidae; genus Scophthalmus; species Scophthalmus maximus. The sequence goes on along the minus strand of NC_061515.1, from coordinate 23,388,440 downwards.
GTTGTTGTCTTTTTCTTTTTTCCAGGCTTGCACCAACTTCAACGACAGCGGCGCATGTGTAACCCAGTGCCCTCAGCCGTTTGTGTACAACCCTACCTCTTTCCAGTTAGAGCACAACCCCAGGGCCAAATACACTTACGGAGCCTTTTGCGTCAAGAAATGCCCACGTAAGCCTGCTTTCGAGGGGTTGCCAAAGAAAACGCTCCACGCAGCAGCAAACACGGCAGATACAGATACTGTAATATTACACAGCAGTTGCATAGATGCTCATAATGATGTTCCTAATTAAGTTTTACAGTCTGTGCAGCGGTGTCCTCTGAAGACGCATTTATCCTCATGTATCCTGAAATGATACTCCAGGCAATTATTTAAAGTCAAGATAAATGACTCAAACATAAATAAAATGTTTCTCACTCAACTATTCGTTTACTTCCTGCTTCTGGCATCTAAAAAGGCAACAAATTCCTTCTTTCGTGGATGTGGAGTGCAGCAGTAATTCAGCGAGCACGCACCAACAGATTGCATATTCAAGTTCCATCATCAAATGAACATACTCCAGTCGCACCAAATATTAATTTCTTACTCGTCCCGAGCAAAACAGACAATTAGTTTTGATCATTATACAAATGTGACTGAAAGACAATCAATCTTTCACCATCTGTGGTGGAAACGCTCTCATGAAAACGTTTAATTCTCTCACTCGGTTCTCACAGATAACTTTGTGGTGGACCACAGTTCCTGCGTCAGAGCTTGTCCCAGCAACAAGATGGAAGTGGAGGAGAACCGCATCAAAATGTGCATCCCCTGCACCGACATCTGTCCCAAAGGTAAGCCAATAATGGAATGTCCCTCAGTGATGCGCATACTCTGGCCAAGGCACAACGGTCCTGTTTTGAAACCAGATTCAAATCAGTAAGATCTGAATATTTACTTGGATCCACACAAAATTGCACCCTCCCCTAAATGTAACAGATTTATTTATTTTTAATCAAGATCTATGCATTATTCCCTCGGGAAATTGGGGAAAATGAGAATCCCGGATCTTCCCCTCTGTCCACATCCACACCAAAATGTATTGGGTTAAAATGGGTTCTCTCTTGGCCCATCCTTCCACCATCATTTTAGTTTTAGTTTGGCACATCAGACAGAAGACGTCATATTCCGAGTCTAATTTTGAATTCTGCACCTTATAGAAATTATGACGAGAACACTACAGTTGTTTACTTGACATCCAGCTGAACATGAGACCAAAAAAAAACAGGTTAAAATCGTAGCTAAAATGTATTATGCATTGACTTTTTCCTTCATATTGATATCCATACCAAAATATCTAACAAACCATTGTTTAACCAGGTTAAATTCAAGTTTTGTTTGAGGACATTTGTTATTAGAAAAAGGTGCTATTTTTGTTGCTAAAGCCTCTCCAGCTGCAACATACTCTCTTGCTTCTTTTCATTGTCACTGTGCTGCTGTCTTTGTAGAAGGATGACGTCCATATCTGTATCCCTGGGCACTTTAGCAGACATATGAGTCACCGAAAAAGAAATAAAGAAAGGCACATTGTTTGATCAAAATGTGACGCTTTGAGTGACTTTTACTCTGCGTCACCACTCCCAATATGATGAAAGTAGGAATGATGATGTATCAAATTGCCCACCGGCCCAGGGAGTGTCCACATATTTGTCTTAGAGGGACAAATAACGACAACAAATAGATTTTTATGATATTTCACAGAGAGGGAAATGCAGTGCAGGACGTGCCGAGGCCAGTTGATGGTTCACTGTATACAGAGTTGTATTCTGTACGATGAAAATCTGGTTTTATACCCATCCCCCCCTGCTTTCCTCACTTCCTGACCCAATGCACTTTCATTTACTGTGCGTACAAGTGCTTACTCTTACATTTAATAACTTTAAGCTAACAGTGATGATACTGGATCAACAGTAGCCCAGAGGAATTACTCTAACAAGCGTTATAGGAAATGTAATTACTGTTTTAACAGAGCCAGCTTCGCCGTCGTTACCTTCCACAAAATATACTTAGGGCTGATTTATTGATTCTAAAAAACATGCTCATTCTCATTATCCCCGCTCCATCCTGGAGGAGATGAATGTGACAAATGCGGCTTAAACGAAGGTCGCGTGTTTCCACAGTGAGAAACTGCCCTCACCGTACGAGTTACGAGTCCGTCTGCGCATGAGCATCAGCTAAAAGCCTAAAATGCCTAATGGGAAATTAAGCGGCATCACTTCACCTCGGTAAAGAGGATCCATCTTCGTGTTCTCACAGAGGTTGCTTCCCCTTTTTGAAGGGGAAGACAGCAGCGAGGCTGTGGTATCCGTTGATTGGATAATCTCTTGATTACATCGTCACGCAGCGGGGAGGGGTTAATGAGGGATAGCCTGAGGAACTGTGGGAAATGATAACAAATTAACATTTCAGATATGGAATTGGCTGGTATAAATCACTATCAAAAACTGGTTGCACCACTTAATGCCAACCTTATTCATCATCCCCCGCCCCCCATCCCCCCCGCCCGGTCTCTGTCAGAAATACTTGGCTCGCACTCGACCGCAAGTGTAATTAATGCAGATGTAATGAATTCATTACAAGGAGGAATTGGCTGTGGATTGGCCCATGGTTTCATTGAGAGGGGCCACGGCCTTTTCTATGCACCAAAAGCACGGGTGTATTTTCATAAAAGAGTGTAAAGAATTAAATGCTAATCGCAGTTTCACAAGGCGAGGTCTCTGCTGCACAAGGACACTTTGAATATACCTTAGATAATTTGTTCTCAGCCGAAGCTGCAAAACTGCTAATTATGTCTGATAATATATATGAGTGTGTGTTGTGCGGCGTCAGTGTGTGACGGCATTGGGACGGGCAGCCTGCAGACGGCTCAAACAGTGGACGCCAGCAACATTGACAAATTCGTCAACTGCACCAAAATCAACGGCAACCTCATCTTCCTCATCACTGGCATTAAAGGGTAAGTGACGGCTTGAAACCGCACACACACAAACACACACACACACACACACACGTCAATGAAAGATTGAAATACAACATTCGGCCCACACAGCCCCAGCAGATGGACCGAGTGTGCCTGTTTTGGACATTATTAGTCCAGCTGAAATGTAAAAACATGCATGCATCATATTCTCTTAATGCTGCGTTCGGCTTCACATTTATACATATGTAGTTGCACAGCAGTTCTTGAATGTATTTTGTTGTTTTTATGATAAAGGTAATATGTACTCTTCTCTGCGTCTGCTTCATGTTAACTTCAGGGACATGTATCACGGTATTGGACCTATGGACCCTGAACACCTCAACGCGTTCCGCACCGTGAAAGAGATCACCGGTAAAACTGCCTCACTGGAGTCACCTTGGAAATTGTGTGTGTGTGTGTGTGTGTGTGTGTGTGTGTGTGTGTGTGTGTGTGTGTGTGTGTGTGTGTGTGTGTGTGTGTGTGTGTGTGTGTGTGTGTGTGTGTGTGTGTGTGTGTGTGTGTGTGTGTGTGTGTGATTTATTTGGCCTCTGAGTTAGCAGGAGGAAAGCTGATGGTGAACTCTAAAAGGTGGTCTGATGGGTATTATGTCGTTGTGTGTGTCGTGTACTGTATGTGCTTATATAATGTAGAACATTGTGTGTGTGTGTGTGTGTGTATTTATTCATTAGCTATATGAGGCCTAAAGGGATGAGCAATACCTCATATACAAACCCTTTTGTCGTATTAAACTCTGACTTGCGGTTGAGCCAAACACCTAATGGAGTGAAACTGCATTTTCATAATGAAAACCCAAGCAATAAGAAAGAGCAATGGCCATTCTACTCCAGCCGTTTCCTGCTCTATCCCTTTAATGTCATTTCCACAGATGCTGATTTGATGTAAACTGTCATTAAAGGCAAGTGCAAGCGGACAAATTGTGCAGAATACTACATATCCATTCTTGTAATTAGAGTTGCCGTCTTCTCCCAGCACATTTGCAACTTTAAATAGGTTCTTTTTTTCTGTTGCTGTGAAAGACTCGTTGTACGCCATTAGGCTACTCCTTTTTCCTTTTTTTTCTCCAGCTCCTTTTCACCATTCCTTATTGAAAATCACGTATCAATTAGGAAATGATCCATAGACAGTTTTGCTAATCAGCGCAGTCCTGAAGTGGTTTTCCTGACGTGTCTTCAGGTTACCTCAACATCCAGTCTTGGCCCGAGAACATGACAGATCTGAGTGTTTTTTCCAGCCTGGCAACCATCGGTGGCAGATCTCTCTACAGGTATGTGAAAAGAAAGTCGGGCTTGTTGTTTTAGACACGAATGACTGTAGACTGTTGGAAACTTTTGTCTAATGATGATAGAGATTAAGGTGACTCAGGTGCACGCAAAGACCTGGGACCTCTGCTATGAAGCAAGTTCCACACACCCAGGATATGGAATCTGGCTTAACTGAACCTCTCCCCTCTTCATGACCTGTAAACTGGATATCAACTGTCTCAACCCTGGGTTTGCATATCCAGCAACGAGGAACTGCATGTGAATCAGGCGCAGTCGTTGATTAAAATCAACATGAAGAACCATGGATAAAGTTCTTTACACTGACATAGCATGCAAAAATCACCTTTTTAAGTGTTTGTGCGCATGTGTGTATCTGTGGAGCCTGCCAGCCCACAAACTGTGACAAAAAGACCACCCGGTCGTTTTTTGGGGGGCTTCGTTTTTGAATGAGACAGGACAAGCATCAACACTTTCAGGAATTATGTCAGGAACCAAATAATCTCTGTTCAATTAATGTGACTCGCATAAGCCTATGCCCAGATTGGACGCATGAAAAGTTTGGAAAAGTTAAATCCGATGTTACCTCGATAACCGCCACATCCTGCTTCGTAGTACAGGCCCCAGTCGTACTGCGAATTGAGAATGACTGTTGTGTTTGACACCATGTTTTATATATTTGAATTTAAACCATCGTCCTCCCTGCACATGATTCAGCTCTTTCTTTGTTCGGAAAGATCACTGTCTCTCTCGCCGTTTCCCCGTGTTGGGATGCTAACAGCTGAAGCTAATGAGCTGCGGCCCGTGTTGCGCTGTGCGGCGCGCCGCTTTGCTGTCACGCATGCTTTGATTAGCCCGGCTTTGATGGCGGGCTCCGTGTTCACTTACAAGCAGCAGATCCGAGGGATCGCGCCGCAGAGGAGAACCCATCCATGTTGTCTAAATGCCAGCTATGAACATGAAGCTCGGCGGTCTTTCATTCAGAACTGGAGCAACATCCTTCATCCTCATCTTCTTCATCTTCCATTCCTCCTCCTCAACTTTTCTTTCATTTCATTGTACTCCTCTCTCTCCTCTTCTCTTTCTACTTCCGCCTCCTCTTGTTTTCCTTCTGCTCTCCCATCATCTTCCCTCTTCCTCCTATTTTCTTCACCCACACTCCACTCTTATTGTCTTTGCCTCGACCTCATCCCCTACTTTCTATATCTCACCATTTTCTTTTTTCATCCTGTCCCAACCTTTCTCTGTCCCTATGTCCTCTCCCTCGTTTATCTTTTAAATCCTCACTTACTCCTTTCGCCCTTTTTTCTTTCTCTCGCCTTGAATTTATCTCTCGTTCAAATTTCTGTCCAAATCTTCCATGTGCCTCTTTATCTCCTCTCTGATTCACTCCCTTCACTCCTGTCTCTCTCTCCTCCCCTGCAGCGGAAGTGGCATTTCTCTGCTGATCCTGAAGCAGCGTTGGATCTCCTCCCTCCAGTTCCAGTCGCTGGACGAGATCAGCGCCGGCAATGTTTATATCTTCAACAACAGCCGACTGTGTTTCTACAACACAGTCAACTGGACGACGCTCTTCAGGACGCCGAGCCAGAAGGTCCTCATCCGCAACAACCGAGATCCAAAGGAATGCAGTGAGTGTCGGCGGAGGGATGGGGAACAGTTCCGTCCTAACATTTTGTGCAATGATAAACCAGCCCTGTCAGCAAAAAGTTAATATCTAAGTTAAACACTAAATCCACAAAAGCTGAGCTGCAAAAGATAATGTCCCATTCCCACTCATTTCAGCCAAAAAATATTTGCACATTCGCCCAAATTAATTAAACAGCGTATCCTGAGCAACAGACAAATTAAACCTAAACCGATTCACTTCCGTCCCAGCCACTGAGCAGAGGATGAAACATATACTTTGGGTATCTGTTTATAGACAAAATTGCCTCATTGCCTTTAATTTTGAGAATTTTAGAAATTAGATCTTTTTATATTCATATCTGATGAAGATGCAGCGATTGACATCTTTATGCACCTGTGATCTGTGATGCAGGGAAATAGTTTAACACACACACACAAACGCACACACTTACTGCACAATTGCTTAACACACAACCAGCAGTATCCAAACACCCATTCAGTCTTCTTGTTTTGTTATTTGCCCTCTCATGAATTCTGAATTGCATATGTGTGTGCAACTCCAGCCCCAACCCTATTGCATCACATATGCCGACATGCCTGTTTCCAAGGCGACAGTATCGTTGTCATCTCTCGCTCCTCTGGCCGCGTCATGGAAGCCCTAGTTGAGCTCCCGGTGAGGAAAGTGCTCACTGCAACATGTGGTGGATCAAGATCACTGCTGACCATTGTGAAGTGGAATCTGCATGTGGTTCAGGTGCAGATGGTGGAAACTGACCTCATAATTTGTTTCAGTGAGAATACATTAAAATACATATTAATTTTAATATTGGTAAAATGACTGTTTTAATGAGGAAAAATTGGGACCAGTGGAAGACAGATAGCTGGGGATCAAACTACCGACCTTCTGACAAACCTACTCTACCTCCTGAACCCTACTGACCACGTTATTCTTCTTTCACCATGATTTTGATCTCATTTATATTTTAACACTTTGACAGCTTGTGCGATAAATGTTTTCCAATAAAGCTCACTGTGACAGAGATAAGTGGAAAACACACGTGGGCCACTGTAGTTTTTCTTAGCCCCGCCAGGCTGTGGTTGGTATCAATAGCCAGTTAATGAGTGTGGGGTGTGCGTTTGTATGTAAGTGATCAATTTCTTCATTAGGCTCAACCCCCTCCCCGTCCTTCCCACCATTGAGTGTAAAGCTGTTGACAAAAAGGCCCGGCCCCCACTAGGGATGCTGGTGACTCTTCCGGGACGGAGGACACTCAGTCCAATGAACAGCATTGATTATGAAAACAAACAAATAAACAAAAAATAAAGACTTAGGGTCCTGGGTGGGTCTTTAATTGCAGGGGTGTGGAGAATACCAATGTTTACCGCCCTCACCTACTGTACACTAATGCATGCGCGCGCACACACACACACACACACACACACACACACACACACACACACAGAATGTGTAGTAACACGCAGTGAGATAAATGCCTGCACAGGCACCAACACTAACGTATTTCTTCTTACAGTCTGCAAATCCATTTGCATACAATATGTTAGGATAGTATAAGACATTCCTTTATTTGTCCCACAACGGGGAAACGTGGGTGTTATAGCAGCAAAGTGGATAGCAGGAATTTAAACAAGACAGCAATAAGATGTGTACAAAATATAAATATCATATACAGACATGTGCAGTTACAGTAACAACTGATGTTACTGCTTGATTTTTATGTTGTTTTCATGTTCATGTTTATTTCCCCCCCTTCTCTCCACAGCTCAGCAGCGGATGGTGTGCGACCGGATGTGTTCCGACGACGGCTGCTGGGGCCCGGGGCCAGACCAGTGTCTCTCCTGTCGATACTTCAGACGAGGCCGCACCTGCGTTGAGTCTTGCAACCTCTTTGATGGGTGAGCAGTCGGTTTATTCCCTCTGATGCACTCTGGACAAATGTTTTTGAAAAAGTGTATCTAAAATGTTGGAGCTGATGCGACGCACATCTTTAAAACTGCCCCCATATGTGAACATTTCCCTGAACGCCACGTCTTCTGGGCACACGCTGCATCGATTCCCGTGCAAACAGCCAAACATGACAAGTGGAGGAGGCTGAATCAATTTAAAACAGCCTGGATGCATGAGATTGAAGTCAAAACATCCTCGAGCACTCTGGAGGAGGAGAGTCTAATTGCCAATTGGCATGAAGGTAATGAGATGAACCAATAAGGGATTTCACACATTGCATGGTTCACTTGCGCAGTGAAAGGAACGTTTGACTGCGCGTTACATCCATTGTCCAAAATTATTTCGGATTGATTGTTGCAGGATTCTATTTTTTATTTACGTTTTTACAAATCACCCAACTCCGGCTGACAGATTCAAGTGAGGGAAATGACTGAGATTTCCAACAGTGGACCCCCACAGTGTCCTCGCAATCCACTGATGTTCCGTTTCCAGTGTGAATAACCGCATTCAGGGCAGTGCGTTGCGCCGCACATGAAAAAGACCACCGCCAACTCACCTGGGGAGAAACTCGTCTTTGTAGATGTAGTTTTCCAGCCCTTCTGTGCTACTCTTGAATGAACGAGGGAGACGCTTGCGCATCACACCACTTGAAAGCAAACGTCTAAAATAAGACTGTACCGGCAGCACCTGCCACGAGGAAAAGACGACTTCTTCTTCCAAGCTGTTAAGTCAAGCTAGTGTTTTCCCCCTGGGAGGAGGGAGGAGGGGGGAGAGAGGGTGCCCGTACGTGTGCAGGGAGGCGGCGTGTGAGAGCGAGCAACGCTCGGTCATGTTGACTTGTTGCTCGGCCCTTTATTTTTTTTCTTCCCCGGCAACGTTTGTGGAAGGGGAGCTTTGAAGTTGCCGGGGAAAACAGCTCACAGCGAAGGCTTTGAAGCAGACGGGAAGAGGAGAAGGCGCGCGGTAGGGCGCCGCTGAAGCGTGCTCGTCTTCACTCTACTGTAAATACAGTCACTGTGATGTATTATAACTAACATTCGACAGGCCCACCTCTTGCTGTGTGTCGCAAGCGTGACTGTGAAAATCTAAAGGTTTTGCCCCAATGTAAGAAGTCACCTCCTGCCAAGCATCAGTACTTTAAAAAAAATTATCTTCGGAAGATTAATGGAAGCTTCTTTTTTTTTTATATGTACTTTATATACAGAGTGACTACTACTGTATGCTTCTTATCTCACTCAAACCAACATTAAATCTGACAATTTTTTTGTACTTGGTTCCTCAGATTATAACTTGCTAAGTGTTGGTTGAACATTACCAGCTGGGTGCTGACATATCCCTAACCCTAACCCTAACCAAAAATAAACTGCAGAATGAAGGTACGTGAGTCAGAAGGGGCTTACGTGACCACAGAATAAACTTTTTTTTTCCACAACTCAGTTATCATTCACATTAAGTTACATTAATGAGGATCGATGAAGTGATTGGTATTTGTTTAATAAGAGCGCAGAATGAGAGATCAAGCCTGTTGTTTTGCACCGTTTCTTGCAGTAACTGTCACCGGTAATAAAAATCATCATCAATTATCTTAGGATTTAGGAGTGGAGGCTGCTGCCTGTCTAAATATATCATCACCCTAATCCAGTACAGATAGAGAGAGGCTGTTTCAGCAGTTTCTTATTTTACAAGGCAACGAAAGAAAAAAAAAAGGAAGGAACTGGCATATGAAACCTGGCTGCCTGTTTAAATTAATTCACTAGTTCACTCTTTGAATAAAGTTATGTTTGTTCAGTTACCATCACTTTTGAGAGTCATACATGTTTGTTCCCATCAGCAATACAATTAAATTAACTTTACTGCCTATTTGTGTTCTCTATAATTAAAGAGAGGAGTTAAAAGTAAAAAAATAAAATAATGACATGGTGGGGGATAAATGAATAAAAAAAAGAATCTGTGTGAATACTAGTATAATTAATATGATTGTGTGTGTTTATAAACATTTGTTTCCAGAATCTTGTAGTTGCTGCGTATGATCTTGATATCTCTGTTAACCTTTAACCTCTCCACTTGACCATACATCTCTAAAGGATTTGGTGTTAGCTCATTAAATATGTTTTCACGTTGGCGATATAAAATCTTCAGATTCCTCTGTTCACCCCTCGTTACATCTCCATTCTTAATGAGGAGAGGCACCAATTCCCTTTAGTTTTAAGGTCTGTTGAATAAAACAAAGGAAGAGCAAAGGATTGCGAGAGGCGGAAGAGCAACGTCCGAGATGATGTCCACTGGGATCGTGGGAGGAGGGAGGAAGTAGATTATGGAGGCGTTGATTAAAAAAAAAGTTCCTCTGGTGGGGTTGGCCATGCTCTGGTTTGCAGGAGGTTTAGAGGTCTGAATGGTGGCCACAGTCTTGCTTAAATTCCTGCTAAAACGGGGCTAATCCCCCCTCGGGCCGTCCACCGACAGGGCCTTGGCACACACTTCCAGCCGTGAAGGGGGCCAATCAGGAGGAACGGCTTTCGCTGAATGGAAATGACCCTTGAGAGCAGTGCCGCCGAGGTCTTTGTCTCCCACCCATTCTCCTCCATGTATGTTTTTTTCTTCAACTCATGCAACAAAGGAGACCTCTCTCCACTGCCCAGGCCCCCTTTTTTTAAAAGATTCCCCTGGATGAAGCTTCCGGGAGAGAAATCTAATTTATTTTGGAACGAGGGAAAGAAAGAAAGACAAAGTGGGAATGTGAAGAGAGCAATGGGAATTCCCTTTGAGTCCGCTGAAAACCTTATTCACAAAAGGACGCGTTGTGATACTGTATGTTTGGACGTTTGAGACAAACTACTGTAGGCACCCTTAAAAAAAAAGAAAAAAAGCTCTGACATAGACAAGAAATCTGAGATTTCTATCAAGTTTTTTTTTTCTGTTGCCCCTTAAATGTGACACAGTTGTGTCTGTTTTCAATTTCTGTAGCTTTTAGAAGCACCAAGTCTGGAAGATTTTATTATGATATTCACTCCTTCAAATTGCAAAACACACCCCCGGGGGATCTTAATGTGCCAGCTCGAGATCCTTTAAAGAAGTCTCACAAATCTGTTGGCTCTTTATTTCACAATAACATCACACACACACACACATATACACGCACACACACGCACACACACGCACACACACACACACACACACACACACACACACACACACACACACACACACACACACACACACACACACACACACACACACACACACACACACACACACACACACACACACACACACACACACACACACACACACACACACACACACACACAGAGAGAGAGGGTAGCTCTCATTATCCCAGCACTGTGAGAAGGTGAGGAGGTTTGTAAATGGGCGAATCCTCCACTGAGGGCGTCTGTCCTCTTCATCGGGGCGATCGATCCTTCTGATGTGAAAAGTGTTTCTGATCGGCAGCCATTGCTATTGGCAGCAGCCCGTCTCTGCTCGCCGGGGACGCAGCGCTTCAAAAGACCAAGATAATGCGCTGATTCGGAGACAAACAAGGGAGAAATGTATAGATCGGCCGCCCATACACACACACACACACACACACACACACACACACACACACACACACACACACACACACACACACACACACACACACAAACGCTCTCACACACACACACACACACACGCACACGCACACAAACGCTCACACACGTGGACCTTTAAGAATTGAGCAGTATGGCCTCAGGCTCAGTGCAGTTTCTGCCGATATAATTGCTGTGAATAAGCCCAATATTGAGCTTTATTGTTAACCTCAATTCCTTTAGAAGAAAAAACCATCATGGTATGAGCTACATGCATCTCTATAACTGACTCAAAAAACCCCGAGTCTATTAGATCTCCCACCAGTTGCACCGGCTGCAAATTTGGACTTTTCTTAACCTTTTCTTCCTCCCATCCTCGTGCCCCCACCATCAGTTCCTCCCCCTTCACCCTAGCCAAAACAAAGAAGCTGAACCTCTCCCTAGCCTCCTTTGCCATCCTTTTCTCTTATTTTTCCTCTTATTCCCTCCCACCAGCACTCTACGCATCCCCTAGTGTTTCCCCGTGATTTAAAAAAAAGCTTTTCACTATTCATGAGCCTCCTCTGTTAGCATATTGACCACGCTGAGCCTTTACCTTGCCCAAATAGTCTCAGGCAGCTCGCTGCCCTGCGTGCCCCCTGTGCCAGAGGGCGCCCTTGCGAGTCAGCGCAGACGGGAGTCTTGGAGATGGGCATGAGTAAATGAAGGTTTAACCTTCTCCTCCCTTTGCTGTGTTGGTTTGAAATCAAAAAGGCTCCTATGTTCCGCTTGTGCGCATATGCACACAGCATACTTCAAAATCTCCCCCCAGCAGGCTCTTAATCAATATTTCAATGTGAGTACGCTCTCAAATCTATAATGCATGCGTCTCTATCTTGATTTCCCCTACCTCTCTCAGGGAAGTGCGGGAATTTGCCAATGGATCCGTGTGTCTGGAGTGTGACGGCCAATGTGAGAAGATGGATGGGAACGCCGCCACATGTCTTGGACAGGTAAGAGTTTTACTTCAGACACCCTCGAGGTCAACTATATTCACTCCAGAAATACTTTCTCTAGAAGGAGACTCTTCCCCTTTTAGATTAAAACAACTCCACTCATTTTTCTGTGTAAGATAGTCTCATATCTCCTGCGTGCCGGAATGGATTTCCAACCGATTTTGTGGGAGTCTATCTGTTTTGGCGCGCAGGATTCCAGAAGATATAAGTGCTGCGTTCGCAAAGGTGAATGGGAGGTTAATGGGAGTAATGATGAACTACTGTGGCTACTTCAGGAGGCAAGCTTTTGGCAAGCACACAGAGACTCAAAAACCGGTGAAAGGAGATTAGTTATGACCTTCCCATAAAGTTTCTGTTAGTCTCGGATGTGATCGCACCACGATTCTCCAAAATGGTAGTTTCCCTGTAAAATGTCAGATGAAATGCATGTCTGCACATATGAACACAAGACACAAACACACACGTCTGCTCTTGCAAGGCTGCATCATTTGCATTGTACCACGACACACCAGAGGTTCCCAAACCTGGGCGGCACAGAAAATCACCGCATAGGTCGATGGATGATTAGGTTGGATAGAAAAACAGAAAACATTTATTTCTCTAACACAGGTTTTTGGGGGTTTCTTTCAGGCTGAACATTAAGTTTTTAAAACTAAGACGGTCAATATTCATCATTTTCCTTATTGTCACCTAATCCCACAAAATAACCAAACCATGGTTGACTTAGGAATACATAACAAAAACGGGATAAAAAGACATAATGTATTAACTCAACCTCCACATTTAGATGAAAACAGCAGCAACTAAATACAACACAAGTTTGACTTGAGATATGCTGCATATAGGAACAAGTAACCACACGGCCGACGTCTTAGAGGCCCACATAAAAATAACTGATGCCATTGACAAGTAAAACTCTAATGCTTATAGAAATAGCAAATGTTTTACACAATATTAGAATCATACAAAGTTAAACCTGCATTAGAACTCACACTTGTTGGTGTGTTCTTATGTTTGGACACATTTGGGAAGAAGAGAGACCAGGAACATGCAACCGTTGTTTAAGGCACAGAAAAATGATCCCTGAGACATATTCATTTACTCCTGTTTGTGAAACATTTGCTAAAAATGATGGTGTCCAGCTGTCTGAAGAAATTACATTTTAAAAGGTTATAAATATATATATGTGACCTATTTTTTTTTTTTAAGATTCATGGCTTGAGGGTCCTTTGGGTTGAATGCCACAGACAGGGAATGGATGTCAAAAAGTGCTGTCAGGGCGACAAGCACATTTGTAGTGTTCTCATTACAGAAAGTTTCCGCACAACTCATGTGGCGGGATTTAGCGGTTGTGTGAGTAACCTTTTGTGACTGTCCCCCGAGCGAGAGAGGAACGAGAGGGAGAGGATAAGAGATGGAGAGAGAGAAAGAGAGAGAGAGAGTCAAGGATGCACAGTGGCTTCTGACTTTGAGATGCTGGTCACAGTAGAGTAGTAAATAACACCAGAGTCAATCATCCACAGACGCCCTCACACTCAAACACGCATGCATACGGCGCGCACCGACACACTCGGATGCATTCAGACATCTGTATGCGTCCTCACTTTTAGCGCGCGGGCACACATTGCATCGGCACAAACATGCAAAGTGAGAATAATCTTTATTGATGCCGTGTGTCTGGAAGTGTCAGACTTGTGTGTGGAGCTGTCCATCAGGTCACCGCCGTTGTCATTAGCAACCGTCTGCTAAATCTCCCAGCGCCCAGAATACAACAGCGGCTTGTTGACAGCAGCACGCCCGAATCTTTGCACAGTTCACTCTTCAGTCAATACCTCCATCACACACACACACACACACAGACACACACACACACACACACACGCTGTTCATGCAGTTGTTCTCTTGCTGCTTTCATATACGCACGCGCACACACCGTTATATGCCTGACTTATTCATGACCCTGCTGCAGCTGAAGCTTGTGCTCAGTTACAACTTGTCATCTCCTCCATCACAGTCTCCGCGCCGTAGATTGACACGACCCGATTCAGTATGCATTTTGCCAATTTTTACAGATGCGCGGTGGAATACGCAGTGGGCTGTTTTGCTTGACACATGATAAATTAATGAACGGAATTCATGCGGGTGCCGCTAGTCGCGTTAGCTGTGGTAGGAAGTGAGCAAATTGACATGATTCGCCAGGTCTAAATCTGATTATTTTTAACGCTCCTCTCGCCCCTCATGTATTTTTTCTACATTTCCATTATTTCCCCTTGCTTTATCCCATTCCTTGTTCCATAACTTCATTTGGTCCTGCTACTTTCCTTCACCTCTTCGCCCATTATTTTCCTTCTCCCTCTTCATTTGCCCCTTTCTGTCTTTCTAATCCTTTTACTGCACCCTTCTCCTCTTCCTTTTTTTATATTCTACCCCTGTCCACCACCTCCTCCTAACCTGTCCTCTCATCTTCCTCCTCCTTGTTTCGCTCTCCTCTCAGGGCCCGGACCAATGTGTAAAATGTCTCCACTTCAAAGATGGACCCAACTGCGTGGAGAAGTGCCCCGACGGGTTGCAGGGAGCCAACAGTTTCATCTTCAAATACGCCAAGGCCAACAATGAGTGTCATCCCTGTCATGCCAACTGCACCCAAGGGTAAGAGTAGGATGATACATAAATGTGTATTGAGTCTGTGAACAAAAATATAATACTTTTCTTTAAGGTGGTTGCTTGTTTTTTTACCTTCTTGAGCGTCCTCTGGCGTTTGTGTTGTTAAAAGCATTGTGAAGACATGCTGCATTGTGCTCGCGCGGCCTTGCAGACATGCAGTTCCCCCCCTCGTAAGGAGAGAAGATGACTTAATTGCGCAACCCCTGGATTCCCCGAGAGGGTGCTGGCTCCTGGGGGCCCTGTTATAGGGGCAAAAAGCAATGACCCTTCAGGCCATGCATAGTACAGTGCAGACGACGGGATGGGTGCTGAGAGGCAGTGGGTTCAGGGGAGATATGGAGCCAGGGGAATGAGTACAGCAGAGAAATGTAAACTCAGAAAAGCCTGAGAGGAGAGTTTGCAAATGGAGTTGGCGGAAAAGCTGCATGAAAGCAAAGACCTGATGTATATGTTTGGACGAGCCAAATATACTTCATTATGGAGTTATACAGGATTCGCTAGAAAAATACTTGCTGTTGTTTCTATCAAAAACAATGAGTTTTGTTTCTCTGTTTTACTCAACCAGGAGGGATTAGATGGCAAAAGTGCAAACCATCAATTTGCTGCTTTTCTACTTTTAGTCCCAGGTTCTCAAATTTAAGCATCTACTATTTGTACTCTATTGTGAATTGAATTTGAGGTGTGTGTGTGTGTGTGTGGGGGGGGGGGGTTATCGTGATCTGGTAAAACAAGAAAATAGGAAACTCAAGACGGATGTTTGTCACTATTTGCTGTGATTTTTAGGGAAAAAACGTTTAAAAAATAATTCGGAACCGTCAACCAATTCATCGATTGATCAAGTAACTTTTGGGGTTTTGTTTGGGGGATAATTAGATCATGGCATTTTAAATCTGCACTTAAAGCAGTAGTTGAACATTGTGGGAAACACTTACTTGTCGAGAGTTAGAGGAAAAGATCAATACCAATTCTTATATCTGCACACTAAGAAAAGCCACAACCATCAGCCAATTAGCTCAGCATTAAGACTAGAAACATTACAGCAATTTTAAGTGAGGTCCAGAAGCAAAAGTTTTCTCTTACATGTATTACACCCCTGCTCTGCGTCTCCTTCTTCCATCTCTCCCTTGTCTCCCATGATTCTGCAGGTATCTTTAACATTTTCCAACATTGTTTCAATAAAGATGAAGCTAAAAATCAATACAATGCCAACCGGGCCAGTAAATTAGGACATTTTATTTGTTTGAAAATCTTAAATTGTGTGTAGTTGAGTCAAAAACACACACAAAATTAAAAAAAAAAGATCTCCTGAAATTAGCCATAGTGGTTTTGTGATGTTTGGAAGGATTCATACATCAGAGAGACGATGATGGACAAATGGCCGGGGTACAGCGCGTCGGGGGACGCCCTGAAACCTAGCAACAGATGGATGGCTGGAGAGATGATGTGAGGTGGAGAGGGACTTAATGTTCTGCTGCTCACATAACAGAAGGTCATTTTATTGTACTGCAGCTGCCCTGTAAATGCTCATAATATTAGTGCTGCTTTAAAGGGCCCATATTATGCCCCCTTTTACACAAGTTACATTGGTTTTCAGGTGTGTGAACTACATGTCTTTGCCATTCCATGTCAAAACAGCTCAAGGATCAAGCCACACAGCACCCTTCTCTTTCTGTATAAACAGCCCTGTGAGACTACGGTCGATTCCAGCGTTTTCCTGCTCACTCCTCGCCCCCCTCCCTTCGTGTTCCGCAAAGCTCCGCCTCGCTCCTCCCCGGGTCTGCTGCCATGACAACAGTCGCACGTAACAAGGCACAGACACGACGTAGAGACCCGGGAGGCCCAGCGAACACGTTCTCCATAATTAGGCCGCGACCGACCGCCGGCAGTCGCGACCGAACGCCGGAAGCCGGGAGACGCGACCGAACGCCGGAAGCCGGGAGACGCGACCGACCTCCGCAAGCTGCGACCGACCGCCGCAAGCCGGGAGCCACGACCTCCGCCGCAAGCCGGGAGCCACGACCTACCGCCGGCAGCCGCGACCTCCGGCGCAAGCCGGGAGCCGCGACCGACCTCCGCAAGCCACGACCGACCGCCGCAAGCCGCGACCTACCGCCGGCAGCCGCGACCTCCGCCGCAAGCTGCGACCGACTGCCGGGAGCCGGGACCGACCGCCGGCAGCCGCGACCTACGCCGCAAGCCGGGAGCCGCGACCTACCGCCGGCAGACGCGACCGAACGCCGGCAGCCGCGAGAAAATGATGGCGTAGACGCGATCAGTTTTTCCGCACTTCAAGGGGGGAGGTGCTGCTCGGGTTGGGGGCGTGGTCGCCCCAGTTGCAGGAGTCAACTTACGTCACTTGACGCCCGGGCTGTGAATGGCTCGTTTACAGACCGTCTGCACAATCAACCCAAACCACGGATCAACGACTCATTGTTTTCTTTTCATTCTCCGTGGGCTGGCAGACACCCCAGATAACCAAATATACGTGGAGGCAGGCTGAAAAGGTGCCTGGAGCATAATATGCCCCCTTTAAAGAGTCAGTGGAAAAAATAAGCTGGGGTAAAGAAGAGAAAGTGTGAAGGAGAGATGAGGACAATGAATGCAAATGTAGCAGGGGAGATGAGTGTTGTAAAAAGTGAAGGTTCAAAGCCGAAAAGAGGTCGATTGTGAGGTTATAATTATTCACATGACAGCTTTCACTCAGATACGCTCACACATTTCTGACGCCGTGAAGACTAATACCAATCTGTCGTGACAACACCTCCATCAGGCCTTGTTATTTCACCCTGCCCTCTGGCCACGGGGTGGTGCGGATTACCATCACGATATGGAAGCTGAGGCTGGGGATTTGAAGGTACGCTCTAAAGTGAGACATTTCAGGGGTCAGAGGTCAGTGTCGGGAGGAAAATCAACACTGGCAGAGCCTGTGAAGGGTCCGCATCTCGCTGAAAGACGCGCCAGCATGGCAGATGATTTCACGGCGTCGCTGAGGATGAGAGCAACAAATACGAATAAAAAAAGGCACCGTCCTCAGTGAGAAATGCATGTACTGCTTATTGTCAGATCACTCCTTTGTTCTCTTGTTGACTCAGGAAGGAGCTTACACACACACACACACACACACACACACACACACACACACACACACACACACACACACACACACACACACACACACACACACACACACACACACACAACATTGGATGTGGACACTGATTGCTCATTAATTAGCGATTTGGTGCACCATTTAATTGACAGCACAGCGAATTTGGAAGAGCCACAGTTGTCACCGATTTAATTCCAAAGTAAGCCTGCTCTTCTAATTTGCAATGTAATTTGTTGTGTTCTGTGTACGCGTGCAGCACACACACACACACACACACACACACACACACACACACACACACACACACACACACACACACACACACACACACACACACACGCACGCGCATACAGAGAAGCATTCAAAAATTGTTCTCCTGTGTCTATCCTGCTGTTCAAAGTCCTCCACTCAAGGAGCGAGAATTAATGAGTAGCTAAGACTCTGCTCTAATCACTTCCTGCCTACCTAATGTTAAAAACTCCAAATCTCCCTAATCAGAGTGTGATCTGTGCCACGTTCCAGTGGTTTTGAGGAGCTGTAAGTGTTTCTCCTGTTTAGCAAGAAGGTAAATGTGATTCTGTTGAAGAGGCTGAATCACAAGGAGAAGCCCTTAAATCACACAAATAGCAAATGAAGACTAAATAAAGTACTATGGGCATGAATTAATTATGGATTAAAACAGCCGTATTTAATCAAAAAAGTATTACTTATATGAAAATACAATAAAGTAAAGTTGTGCTGTAGAAAACCAAAATCAAAGAACCAAAAGACACTAAAATGAGTCCCTTGAGCTGAGGGGAGTCACAGTCGAGTGATAATTCTCTATGCGTAAGAATTGACTGAAGTAATCACATGTTTAAAAAATCTAAAAACACCTATTCTGCATCATCACGCCCAATAATTCTCGAAACCACTCGATAGAGAAACAAATCACCTTCCCGCGCTGCCTCTGTAATTATTCCCACCAATTTGAGTTTCCATGAAAGAAGTACATTTTTTAATATACAGTGAAATGGTGCCGTGGTTCCTTTGTCTGGAATTTTGACTGTTTTCCGTTAATTTCCCTGCAGGGCCCGACAGAGCACTGCTCTGAGATCCGAATGAGTCAGGAATCCATTTTAATATCAAATGAAACGGAGAAGAACAACGCCTCCCCCGCCCGGAAGCCTCTTCCTGTCATATTGAGGGGCGGCCGGCCGCGTTTGCGGTTCAATTTTTCCACAGGTCCCTGCCCAGTGACAGCTGATTGACGCGGAAGAAAGACAACACGAGGTTTACTCATAACCTGTCCCCGATTTAATGGATGATCTCTTTGGTTTGTCTGCCCTGCAGGTGCGTCGGGCCAAGACTTCAAGATTGTGTTGGGATGATGGACAGGTAAGGGATCTTCGGATACATTTATAATGTGGGGATGGGAGATCGCCATCACATCCAGCCATCTCTTTAAGGCCTTTATTAAATATTGTCTCTTCACTCTCATTAACAACCCATGCAGCACAGCGCTGTTGCTCGGCCAGTTGTGTTTTTAACATTGTCAGAGAGATTATCTGCTGGTCTGATGTCTTTGTCGTCTAAATTTGTGTCAGTTACATTCGGCAGAGACTGTGTCAACTAGTTTGCCTTGCAAGTTTTATTTATGAGTTATTACGGGGCACAGCTCTTGTTGCTGGTTGCGTTGTGCTTATACTGCCATATTTGTGCCATAATTGCTTCTACCTTCTGATACTGTAGCTGCAAGTCTTAGATTTAAAAGCCCTGAATCCTAATGAGCTTCTTAATTAAAGTCAGAAAGTTTTGGTTTTGTCGGATTTAGGATCTGTGCTTTTAACCAGTTGTTGAATGGGGAGCAATGGAGAACTTCAATGCCTCTGTCAGAGTTTGAGAATAATCTGATTGAGAACTTGAGGACAGTTGGCGGGTTGCTCGTTCACAATCAATGAAATCTGATCAAACCACACCAACACAATTCTGATTCAGATTTTTTAAGAGTTAAACTCTTAACCCTAACTTTTTTGTCAGTCACGAATAAGTAATGTTGCAGTGAAATGCTCAAGATTTGAAGGCTTAGCTCAAATCAGCCTTAATAACTATTAAAACTTGAGAGCTGACTGCTGAAATACTTTTCGATGCATGTTTGAAAAAGAAAATGTACTTGAGACTTTAAAGCGTCTTTGCGCACTACATTGTTGTACTACAGCCGAGTAAACAAGAGTTAGACGTGATCAGCCACAGAACAGAAATAGGTTGAAGACGCAGCAACAGCTCTATTAAAATAACCCATAAAAAAACAAGTGAGCTTTACAATTAGAGCAAATTCAAAAGAGCAACAAACTCATTAGAATCGCACCAAACTAGCAAGCCCACAAAAAAAAAAAGTGGGTCCGGAGCTGTGTCTTCTGAACAAAGGAGAGAAAGTTGAGACCTCTTCCTTCACTCTGCGAAGGCGCTCCTGATCCTCCCGTCCCCAGGTGGTTCTTTTGCTCTTACAGCATTATCCCCCCGTCTCATCTGGTGACCCCGTGGCGCTCGCTCGGCTGTAAACCCGTTCCTCCTAATTATAGGAGTCCTTTCCCTTTTCCCTCACCTAGGTGCTTTCTCGCTCTCAGCTATGTGTCTCACCGCCAGTTCCTGCCCCCTGACTTTTGTTTCCTTCCCTCTCCTTCTCGTCCCGCCGTTCTCGTCTCCCGCGCGCAAAATGTAAATCTCTCTTCCTTTTCCCTTTTGCCCCAGTTTGTCAAATGTCTTTACTTTCCCTTTTTCTTCACACAATGTCTTGATATTTCCTCCGAATAAGTTTATTACCCATTGCCGGCGCATCTCCTTGTCCCTCTGCCCCTGTTCGACCCAATCCCTCCAAACTGCTGCATTGCTATTCACCACATGTCTTTATATCTCATTACGCCGAAGCCCTCAGCCTCTTTGTACATTTCCAAGATCCCCCTTCCCTAAGTCCGTCACAATCGATACGGCAAACGCCGTGGCACCTCGCTCTCCTAAAGCTCAATGGTACACGAGTCTTCCATTAGCTGCCAATGGCCTCTGCAACTAATAAAGTTTTGAGTGTCAGGTTAGAAGCAGGTCTTATTTTTATGCTACGTGGTTGCGTTATGTAAAAAAAAAAAAGAAAAAAGAGAGAGCTCAGGAGAGTGGCACTGACGAACAGGTGGAAATGAAAAATGGAACGCAGATGGTGGGGAAAGAGTGGAGAATAAAGAAAGAGTATGCGAAGGGCAGAATTGAGTGGTAGCATAACAGTAGACTAAAGTACAAGTGGTATGTAAATGGAAAATGCCTTAGTGGCATCATTAGTGAAGAGAAAGAGCTTTTAACTTACAACCTTTACACTTGCCTTAAGCAGAGTTTTCCCCAGAATACTTGCACGCTCGTTCTGATGGTATGTGCTTTTAACTCCTCATTTATTTTGAGGGTTTTGTAAAACTCTGATAAAGCGATGACTCGCTGCCATAGAAGCGGGATCCAGTCCGGTGTAACGCAAGCTGTAGCTTTTTTCACCCAAGTAATGCGAGCACATACCTTCAGAGTCTTTTTTCCTTCTGACCGGTGAACAAGAGCGACTGCGAGGGTGATCGTTTCAAGAACCAACTGTTTAACCGTGAAACTCTCTGAGTCTCGTGGTCGTCTCGATCAGAGCATCCATGGTCATGTTTCTTAGACAGTCAGTAGAGCAGCAGGTCGGAGAGTTTTTATCGCGATCGGCTGAGGTTTGCACTTTATTTCAAAGTTTTCAAAATCTTTCAGCAGTGTTGACACTTCTCTCTTCCTTTCCCTGCAGGACACCACTAATAGCAGCTGGCATTATCGGAGGTCTATTTATCATCGTCATTCTGGCGCTCAGCGTGGCTGTGTATGTCCGCCGCAAAAGCATCAAGAAGAAGCGGGCCTTGAGACGATTCCTAGAGACAGAGGTGAGAGGTCATAACCAACTTCTATTCTTTTTCCAACAGGAAATGCTTGTTCAAACTGCTGAAAATGCCATAGTGGTATTCTCACACTTTTAACTTATTTTTTTAATTTTTTTCTCATAACATTCACAAATGGGGAATTCATATTTTCTGCCTTTGCATCAACCAATTAAATTAGTCATGGATTTAGCCTGTGTACCGCTGCATATTGATCCCAAAGAGGAAATTGAAAAGGCTTCCTCTGCGATGGCTGCTGTGCGATTAGTGTGACAAAAGGAAAAGTATTATTTGAGATTTTTTTTGAGCAAACAAGCTCAAGACATGTCTTTTCTGTGGTTTTCTGCTCTTCATAAGGATGTTTTCTGAATCACATTTACTTTTTTTTTCCTGTTTGAAGATCCAATACCTCAAAGTTGAACTGCAGTTTTTGCAGACGGATGCCAAACACAATTAGACTCATAAGCAAACCTTGAAATATCAAACCTTGGCTGTGGTACTTAGCCAAACCACACTGTGCCTAGAAGAGTTTGAAATTATGCACGGCAGCCATCGCCCATCGATTTCGCCTTGACAAGGCCTCATTTCCTGGAAGCATTAGACAGGGTCGGCAGACTTGATATTCAAAGGAGATAGTCAAAGTGTAGGTGAGTCCAGGGTTTATGTGCACATGTGCGCTCATGCTCTGGTGGATCACCTTTGTGCCGCGACACGAAAGAACTCTATCCCCATTTGTTTCCTGTGTGTGCGGCTGCACAGTGATATCATCACTTCAGGTCTGCTCGGTGGCCTCGTCTGTAGGTGCGGGGCATTGCTTGCTTGTCAGTCTGCATTAGTATAATTTACAGGTAGAGGCAGCAGTGTTATAGACAGCTGTCAGGCCAGAGATGGGAATTGGAGGAGGGCGGCCTTGGGCACTTTCCGCCTCATCCCGGGCCACACACATCCATCTTAATCAACGGGCCCCTGTTCCGACAGCTTCCTGCCCGGGAGGGAAGTCGTAAGTCTGAGCAGATTCGCAACTGTACTGTCACAGAGAAGGAGGAGCCGGGGCGGATCAGGCTGGAGGGGGAATCCTCTCGACCCCTCGTGCACCTTCCTGTACAAGGTTGCCTCGTGACAGATTTTTGCTACTGCAAAGCCAAAGTTAACAGTCCACCGGGGCAACATGAAATACAGCTGGCCGCATCAATTTCCCCTGTCCTGCAAGGAGACCTAATTGGGTGTAAAAGTAATTAGACACAATCAAACACCTTACACGCCTGTGGCAGCCCGGCCCACGGTTAAGACAGACCACTCATTAAGTGTGGGTCATCGGATCAATCCCCACAGTGTCCCGAATTCACCCACATTACATCATCCGCCTTGTTGCAGTGGTGCCGAGCATGACACTGAACTGGCTCAGTCTTTGTAGGTCACCGAGGTTTCGGAGCATTAGCTGCACCGAAAATGTCTTTAACCTGTTTGTTATGATTTGTGGCTGCAAGCAAAGTAAATGTGTGTGTCTGTGATCTGTAGCCATCATTTGAACTTAAAACTGAAGGGTTTTAATCAAGAGAATTCAGCTGCAGAATAATTAAATACGTTGTACCTATTGGTCATATGCTTGCCTGTCCCATCCTTCCACTGTGTTTCGAAGGGAATCCGCTCAGTAGTTATTGTGTAATCTAAACCAACCAACCAACCAACCTGCTTTCCTACCTAAACTCTTTGGTAAAGTTAACCCCCCCCGAAAGAAAAATAATGAAAACCCAAAAAAACTGCACTCCTCGCAGTCTGTATCACACGTCACAGAGTTTCCAAACTGCGCGATAGGCTCAGGGACGCTGGTGAATGTCGACTCTCTGTTCAAACCAACAACAGCCCTGAGTCTACAGTTTTTGTGTGAATGGAGATCAAGCTTGTCTGGTTGAGGGATTTGGGGACAGCGGAGGCTCAGGGACCCCCCCCCCCCTTCTCTCTCCCCCCCTTGTCTGCCTTAGCTTATTAAACAGAGAGCTCACCTCTTGTGTCGTGGGAAACAATGCTTCCGGTCCATCCCGCCGTAGTGCGTTGTGAGCGCTCGGCCCGGCTGTTCCACATCAAGGACATGGGTGAAGGCTGTTGCACTGTGCTGAACAGCAAGACACACTGTTTTGTTTCTTTATTTTTGGACTATTTTACTTCTGTCTCTCCCCTTTTTTTTGTTCTCCATTTTGATCTCTGCGCCTCTATGCATCTGTCTCTTTTGCAAGCAGCCACTTTATTCTTCTGTATTCTCTTTTTCCACTCTGGCTTTGTGTTTTGTTTTTTTTCTTCTCCATCTCTCTCACCTTAAAAGAAATATAGAGACTAACATAAACACAAGCATGTCTCGCACCGTGGTGCCTTTTGAAGAATACCCTGAAAACAAATTGCTTTTGCGCAGGCAGAGACAGAACAAACAGCAGCGTCCCCTCACTGTTGTGGAGTCACCCCGGGCCTTGAACTTTCACCCCAGTCCAATGAAGCAGGACTAATGCGCTTGCGATCGCCCTCTCTCCCACCACCTAAACCCCAAGGTCCTCCTCCAGCTATTTTCTGCAGACACGCACCGTGTGAGTGTTTCAGCACCACAGGCTGTGGATAGGGCCCCCCCCCCCCGTTAGGAGAAGGATTTCAGTGTTTGGTGGAGCTGGACAGCTCTTATCGTTCACCCAGGGGTAGGCTGACTGAACAGAGGCACGAGACATCATTATAAATACATATAGTGCAGCCAAGCATTGTTCAAACAAACTGGACCTGATGTTCTATTAAATTAAGATTCAAAAGACAGCGCATATGTCACGTCGGCTATCATAGAATGTGAACGTAGAACTTAAACAGCTTCAACAGTAACAAAAATGCAATAATTACAGAACCTTAGTTCATCTGTGTAGTTAGTTCCTAACAGATTATTTACCAAATTCTAACTATCCCACTGACCCTAAATGTGTCAGGGATATCTCATCTCAGAGCAACATTTAAGGATAATTCTGGATTATTACAACCTTGATTTTAGTTCATGTTTTGTCTCTCAGTCCTTAAATGTGTGGGTTTGGGAAAAAGTCAGATTCAATCGTATTTGGTCGGGGAGAAAAAAAGAGAGTTTACCTCCCGACTTCTCGGTGTTACCTTCTTACACGTACATACAAATTACATGAGAAATGAGGGGATATTACAGACATTTGGTTTTATTTCGAACTAAATTGGTTTAAATCATCTAGCACCCAGCGCTTGATAGTTTTCATCTTTTCCTCCTTTCTTTTACCTATCTGCCATCCTACCTCTTCATCCTGAAACGCAATTACATGAGCCTGTTTTGAACCCCGATTGGGCCAGTCAGCCCTTTAGAATGAAAGTGCACAGAGCGCAAAACCTTCATTATTCCCACAAACAACTCCCACATTGGTACAGAACAGAACATATCACAAACAGTGTTGAAAAATATGGTCGACATTAAATTCCAGATACCAGTGCTGGTCCCCCCCCACACCGCGATCGCTGTTAGGCAAAACTTTGTGGCGTCACAGTCTTGCTTCACCTGATTTCCATTCACCGGCACAACAAGTGCAGCTTTTTATGTTGGTAATGTGAACATTAAAGGGTGCACCCGAGGGTTCGTGGAACAAGTTTATATTTGAGGACACTGTTTTACTTATTCAATACACAATAATTCTGTGAATGTATTCCAGCCCGAGGCTTGAACCTCCTGCATATTTGTCCAATGAAGCATCTGAATCCTCTCTGCCGCGCCGCCAGTGAAGCTCATTTGGCAAAGGCACGGCGCATTATTAGCTGGTAAATAAAGTATCGTGGTGAGTGTGTGTGTGTGTGAGAGAGCGTCCGAGCTCAAGAGCGGTTTGTAGGCATTGGGTTTGCATCTTATTTAACGGTCCTCTCCTCTCCTCTCCTCTCCTCATCAGTCCAGTACGGCGTTGTCCTAATGAGACAATAACAGCTACAGGCTGTTACCATCTGCTCTTGTTCCTGCTCCCGGAGCTTCGACTCTGCTCCCTCTTTCCGAAAATCGCTCTGTTCCTCTCTACCTGCAGCCTCACTTTTATTCTTCTTATTCAAGCTATGTCATGCACAAAAAACACCCTGATGCAAATACTGCTCTTTGGACAAATACCAGGCTGATATGATGGATGCGACCGGAGCTTGTCCTTCTTGTCGCCATAAATAAAGTCGACAGCCGCTGTTTTCTGCGTAATGTAATAGTCAATTTGAAGGTCTGACTCTATATCCTCCGCCACTTAACCTGGGTCACCTTGACCAAAATGTTCAGGAGAGTTTGAATTTGACAGGATTCTCTAAATGCCGTCTACCACTGAGAATGTAACCGAGTAAGAGGTTGCCCTCAACGCAATCGAGTCGTACAATCGTGGGCCATAAAGGAAAAACCTAAAGGACACGCAATGAGGTGGATAAAAGGATAGAGTAATAAGAGCAATACAAACGAATCATAAATGTAACGCTAAACATACAGTCTAAAACCACAGAGCCTGAAAAGGAACTGCCAGTCAGCAGTGAGTCGATACAGTTACAGGGATGTATTTAAATGTTTGTAATAACAGATATCGCGTTTTAGACAGAGGGTGATAAGAGGAGCTGCAGGAATGTGCAGTATAAGAACACTGATGCCTTGTCTGAACATTAGGGCATGTAAACCTTTTCAAGTGGTAACCCAAATTAAAAGTGTGAACCTGAATAGGAGCATAATATGTCACCTTTACATTTTGTTTACAAAGTTTACAAATCTGCGACAACCTAGCAAGAGTTTGTTGACACTTGGGAATCCTCAGTGCAGAAGTACAGAAGTGGACTGCATTAACATGCACAAACAGTTAATAGCTTGATACCAATGCACTAATCCTCTCACAGTTAGCCATTAATGATGGCAGTGGGTACTCACAAACCTTTTTTTTTTTTTTTTGTAGAGAATGACACAGAAACAGAATCCTTGTTTTTCTGGGCCCAATTATTGTCAAATAAATGTGTCCAATATTGGCCGGCAGTGCTGTTTTTTTTCTCATATGTTGTTGAACTCACTGTGAGAGAGAAATAAAATAGTAAAATATTCCTCATTTGCAACTTGTTTTCCCTTTGTGCAGGAGATATACTGCCACTTACTTGCTTCTAGAATATTCTTGAAAAGTGTCAGTATCTTCACCTGGCAAAGCAAAACTGCATGGACATAACAAACAATATCACCTCGGGGTCCATTTAGTAGCTGTTACGGAAGGCCTTAGAGCTTCTTCAGCAGATGGTTTGCCCAAATGTCATCAAATTCTTTAAAAAAAGTTAACACTCAGTCCCACGCAGGTGAAAATTGGATTTTGGGACATGATGGACCAACAAAGGTTTTCCGTGACGCGCCAATATTGCACAATCACTCAGCGTTAACTTCTGGCGTCTCAATCTCACTTACTCTCCTGTGGCATTTACACCCCCACCCCCTTCTCCGGCTGCTGACTCACTTCCTGCAGTGATATCCCAGCGGGTTTACACCGCGCCCCCCCCCAGGCCCAGCAATAACAAGTTGCCATTAAATGGCGCGTCATTGCCGAGCTTCGGGCAATGTCGTCCATTCTGCGGACCGGGGCCCGGCGGTAGACTCGTCGTCCCCATTGTGCTGATGGTTTTATATCACATTGAATAAGTGCTCGTGCGGCTGAACAACTGATGTATGGTCTCATTATATTGTTTGACAGCCGCGGTTGAGCTGGGTGATTATGCCGCTGATAAACCGCGGCGGATGAGGGACCCGCTAGGCTGATAGGCTCATTAAGACGTGTATTGATCAGAGGCATTGACTTATTTTGTGTGTCTGTGTTTTGTGGTCTGATATGTCCTGTGTGTGTGTGTGTGTGTGTGTGTGTGTGTGTGTGTGTGTGTGTGTGTGTGTGTGTGTGTGTGTGTGTGTGTGTGTGTGTGTGTGTGTGTGTGTGTGTGTGTGTGTGTGTGTGTGTGTGTGTGTGTGTGTGTGTGTGTGTGTGTGTGTGTCCTCCCCCCTGGCTCAGATCTTTAAACAGCTCGGTTACAGGTGCCAGCTCCTGCTCTTTATATTTAGTAGCCAGGGCTTTGTCGAGCGGCGCGCTGTGAGGCGGGTGGCCGGCCAGCTGCTGGGATGCTGTTCAGTGTCAGCTGTTCGTGGCAGCCAGGCAGCGCGGAGGAGGCTCGTCATAACCTTGAATTTGGAATTTGTTTTGTATGTGCACAGCTGGTGAGCTGCTACTCTTTGTCAGCTGTGATAGCAGCTGACACCAGCCTGTGATTTGTTTAGCGGTGGGCACACTGCAGCCCACACTGATGACTGCCAGTTTTGACAGAACTTCACGTTCACACCCCATGGATGTGAATTATTATTGTCTTTAATAAATGTATAAATGTGTGTGTGTATTGCAAAATCACGACTACCAGAACCCAGGTGCCAAGATGAAGTTAAAAATAGTCTTCAGACCAAAAGAAAGGCACAGGTTCCTTGCAGTTTCACAATAAAAGCATACAACTAAGTAAGTGTATAAATAATAAAAATATTTTGTGTGTCTGTTGTGTTTTCAGCTAGTGGAGCCTCTGACCCCCAGCGGAACGGCCCCTAACCAGGCTCAGCTGCGGATCCTGAAAGAGACGGAGCTGAAGAGGGTCAAGATTCTGGGCTCAGGAGCCTTCGGAACCGTCTACAAGGTCAGTGTGTGTGTGTGTGTGTGTGTGTGTGTGTGTGTGTGTGTGTGTGTGTGTGTGTGTGTGTGTGTGTGTGTGTGTGTGTGTGTGTGTGTGTGTGTGTGTGTGTGTGTGTGTGTGTGTGTGTGTGTGTGTGTGTGTGTGCCACAGACTGTATATGAAGACAGACGATATGACAGCTCTGCAAAAGTGAAGCCCAATCATCTTGATGTTTGTACAGTGGGAGGCAGTGGAGACGCCTCCGTGCTCTTACACGAATCGGGTTTATTCGTATGTGTGAAGGTGTGTGTGTACATGACTCACACACCAGTCCTCTATCAAATGTGCAGCCTCCAGTTTATAAATTCAAGCGACAGCAAGTCAGCTCAGTGGCGAAGGAGACACCCGAGCACAACGTTTCTTTCCTATAGACGCTGACCTCTCACCCGCAGCACATTCCCGCTCGACAGCCTAAACAATAAGTAAAAAACATTTCCCTTTGTATCAGTGTTTCCTGACGGACATGAGCCTTGGGCGGCCCAAGGAAATGGAACAGAAACTGCTGTTTGCTTGCCAAATCCACTGCCCTTGGCCCAAAATTATTCACCTCACCCTGAAACTCAGCAAACACATTGAATAAATACCCTACTCTCTACCAGCACTCTTCACTCAATATCAGTATTGATGGGCTTTTGATACCTGTATATTATTGCAAATAATTTGGACACGTAGTCTGCCATCCATTTATAGCCCAAATTATGATCCACAGCTCTTTGCCTGTAGCAGGTGATTGAGTTTAAGCGCCACAAAGTGGATAAAATTGTAACATGCCTTCATTTTAATTCTCTTCTCTTGTGACTTTATTGAAAGTGTTCAAAGCCGAGTGGCAACGCACCGTGACGTCACCCGTTGGTTTGTGAGCTTCCGTTTTGAAGCATCGAGGTTCGCTTTTTTTTTTTTAACTGGCCGTAGGGTTGGGGTTGGGTCTGACTGAGAGCTCGTCCACTGGGCGCCCACCTTCTCCTGCAACAATGCAACGATTGAATTGACCAGCTGTAGATCATGCGCTATCCACTCTCTGCTGCTTTATTTTCTATTTTACTCACAATTAGACCACAATTTACAAAAATGAAAGTCATGCTGTGTTGAAGAAGACCATAGACTCCTCAGGAAAATGTATACTGAAGTGAGAAGTAGAGTTATTTTTATTTATTGGTTCCAGAGAATACAGGCTTCAATTTTCCAGACCCAGTGACTTTGTCCATCTTTTTATACAGTCTATGGTTCAAACTCACCTGAGAACAGGGTAGCAGCTATAAATATTGGACGTATTTTGTTTTGACCTCATAAACACGGGCCATGAATATGCAAAAACACATTTAGGTGAATCACACCTGCAGAGGGATGTTGACGGGACAGTAGATGTCACCACACACAGACAGGAGCCATCAACATCATTATGAGACTTGTGCTTGTATATGTTCATATATATTTCAGGGCATCTGGGTCCCAGAGGGTGAGACGGTGAAGATCCCTGTGGCTATTAAAATCCTCAACGAGACCACCGGTCCTAAAGCCAACGTGGAGTTCATGGACGTGAGTATTTTTTACTGCCACAATTTCGGTCCACTTTCATCTCGTCGGTTTGTGTCTGTGTCTGTGCCATGAAACCTTGTCAAAGGAGATAGCACAAGCCCGTCTCTTGGTGGGATTGGGCATTTTCGCCGGTAAAATTCTTACGAGAGTACCATCTCAGATACAATCAGATACAGTCATAAAGTGAGCTCCGCCGTACAGCCGTCCGTGTTTTGAACGGGACACTATTAAGAAAACAGCACTTGTTTATGAGATGTGACTTTATTGGAATCCAGGAGCGACGGCGGGGAGAGGAAGGGGGAGCGAGGGGAGTTTCCATTTTTTCCCACCTCATCTGTCACCGTCCTCCTTTCTCTTCCTTCATCTTCATATTTTTTTTTTTTTATTTCAGAAATTCCCAGAAGTGACCCACCTCACCTGAGCATGGCTCCATTATTTTCTTCTTATATTTTTTTCTATAATCATTCAACGGTTCCCTCTCTTCTCCTGCTGTGACAAGTATTAGTCATTCCACCGAAACATTGCTCAACTCTTTTTGTGAATGGGGCACTTTACGAGCCAAAAATACCCAGAATTCTCTGTTTTTCAATTCCTCAAAAAGTAACCTGTTCAGTTTTTAAAGTAGTATTAAAACTTCTTTAAGATACCTTGATTTAAGTAAACCTTGCTAGAATTGCTTATTTGCTGAAGCCTGTTTTCATATTGATTGTTTTTTTTTATTGTAAAAACATTGACATTGCTGTCAGTGTGATGAATTTATAATACATTAACTTTAATAATACCTTCCAGCGACACAGCTGCGAATCTTCGTTTTCTCTCAGTTTCTCTCCTTTCTACGCCTGCATCTTTCTTTCTACCTCCGCCCTCTCCCCCCTTCGCTCCCGGCTCCTCCCAGCGGGGGTCTCTGTCCATCCAGAGCCAATATGCTCTGTCTGCCGGCTTGTTAAACAGCAATCTAAAGGCAGGCTCACGCCTCACCACTGGGAAACTAGCCACTGGAGTGCCAGCTCCAAACACACTCCGGAAAAAACTTACACATACACACGCTAACGCACACACACGCAATCTAACAGCGCACGCTTTACAACAAAAGGCTCCCCAGGTGGCGGTGGCCTCACTCGCATGTGAGAGATGCAGGCTTATTTGCCTGTGTTGGCAAATAAGTGAGCGACCGACACGTGAAAAACTCTCATCTAGTGCATTTTGATGCGCACGCACACACACCCACATATGCTGGAACATGCACCGGTTTCTGTCAGTCTATCACCCAGGGTGTGTGTGTGTGTGTGTGTGTGTGTGTGTGTGTGTGTGTGTGTGTGTGTGTGTGTGTGTGTGTGTGTGTGTGTGTGTGTGTGTGTGTGTGTGTGTGTGTGTGTGTGTGTGTGTGTGTGTGTGTGTGTGTGTGTGTGTGTGTGTGTGAGATAGAAAGTGAGCAAGTGAGTTAGACGTGGAAGGAGGGTCACGCGGCGGTAATGGAGGTCGGCACTGAGGGAGATGAGAGAAACCAAAATACACACACACACACAAACACACACATCTGTACACGCTTCACAAGTCCATGTAACGTTTGCCCAAGGAGTAGAACGCTAGAGAAGGAATTTAGCCCGACATAGTTTACGACTCCGGGGCCTTTTGGGATCTTTCTGTCACACACACACACCGTTCCCCCTTCCTCCCTTTCCTTTTTCTTCCTCTCTTGATCCCGACGTGGGAGCCACAACCGCTCTAGAGGTGGCTGGAGTCGTATAACATTGAGCGGTTGGGGGGGGGGGAGCAGGTGGTTTTATGAAGTGGAGATGTAGTGGTACTACTCTGGGCTGTGAGGCTCTGCTTAAATCAGGGTACTGATGGTGCCAAAAGCTCCTCCGTGGCCTCTGGCCCCCCTCCTGTTTAGAATTAATCTACCCACACCCACAGCACCACCGCGCTCCCTCCGAACTCATTCTTTGGCATCTAAATTTAAAAAGGCACCTCATCTATCTATCAGCTGCCCTGGGGGCCAAGCCTCGATATACACCTCCTCGACCATTTGCTGTATGTAGAGACCGCGAGAGGGAGAGAGAGGGAGAGAGAGGGAGAGAGAGGGAGAGAGAGAGAGAGAGAGAGAGAGAGAGAGAGAGAGTGAGAGAGTGTGTGTGATCGCGAGTGTATTAGAGAGCTGCCAAGAGAGTGTCCACATGCACAAGAGTGTGTGAATGACAGCGAAAGGGAGAGAGAGGGAGAGCATGAAATGAGAATGACTGAAGTGAGTGTTTTTAAGCAGTGCCTCTGAGTGCAGCTTCTGCTCCGCCGTAATGCATATGCACGCCAGCCCCATAACACTTCATCACCAGCACACATCCTCCCGCTTGCAGCTCCGCAATAACAATTACCCGGCATTGATTCTCAAATGTTCAAACCTTCGCGTGCATCTGGTGCAAGAGAGAGACGGAGATGAGAGGGAGGACGCCAGAAAATGTGTTTACGCACCGAATCAAACCAGACGGGAAAAAAATCAGAAGTAGCTCTTGGAATCAGACACGCAGTGACTTTGTATTAGACAGCACAAGGAATAATAATCACAACTCGGTCTCCTTTGAGTGTTTCGATTGTGATGGTGCAACGTAGACGTCTGTGTCTCAAAATATAGATGAAATAGGCAGCTTTGTGCAGCTTTGAAGAAGGTTTTTCTGCAAGAATGCACAGTGGTCAGATGCTGTGCATGCAGATATAGCCGTCGGCCCACAAGTATTCATTCATGCATCTTACCCCACCTCCACTTGGGAGTCTTTGGAATTCAGTGTAGAATTATTCAAGGATAATAGATGCATGGACACACATGCTGAGTTCTCCTTTTTTTTTAGCATACCTTCATTCCAGTGGTTCCTGATGTGAGCCTCGAGACGCCCTCACAGCTCCCAAGAAAAAACTGGAGGGATCACCAGATACGGAGACACAAAATTAGTTTTCCTTATTTTTTACAAAAACATATATTTTTTAAGGGGGTCACAAGCCAAAACAAAAAAAAAAAAACCCTACTATTTTAATTAATTAAAATATTGACCGGCTGCAACTTCTCAAAATGCTGTGGCTGGGACCTGAACCAAAGCCAGGAAACAATATCACACCAGTATTAGCATCACTTCACTGACTGAGAATAGATTTAGAAATTATCTTCCTTGTGTTTGAAGCCAAAATGAAATGGCCTGGCACCATCTTATCTCTCAGATTGTCAAGTGTGTTCAAAAACCACTCTCTGAGGTCAATTAATGCTGGCTCTCTGAATGTGCCACACACAAACTGCAAGAAATACACATACACACACACACCCCAACAATTTGATGCAAACTCCCACCACAAATTAGAAATGCATCCTCTGTCGACACATGTAAAAAAAACTGCTTAAAACTTATTGTCTCAAGGTCTTGCTTTTAGGTTATTATTTTATAGTAATTCTAACATTGTTTTAATTTTATTGTTTTAAATCCTTCATTGTTTAAATATGTTCTGTTCCTAAGCTTTTGTTTTTCAATTTTCACAACCTTTTTCAGGTAAAGTAGCATATTCTATGCAAATTGCTATATAAATAAACTTGGTTGACACTGGTATAGCTCTGCAGCACATAAATGGAACCTGCTCTGCGGAAAAAAATGATGTTATTAGGAAGAGTATATACAAGAGGTACTATAGGATGATTTTTCATTTACATCCATGAATTCCAACAGTCCTCTTAGTCCCCCTTTGTCTTCTTCCCCCCCTCTCACCCAGGAGGCCCTGATCATGGCCAGCATGGAGCACCCCCACCTGGTGCGTCTGCTGGGCGTCTGCCTGAGCCCCACCATCCAGCTGGTCACCCAGCTCATGCCCCACGGCTGCCTCCTCGACTATGTGCACGAGCACAAGGACAACATTGGCTCGCAGCTGCTGCTCAACTGGTGTGTCCAAATAGCCAAGGTAAGCAATTGTTACAATAAGGCAAAAAAGAGGATGTGTGGTGCCACTGCAGAGTTTTGCTATAGGTTTTTATTGGTCTGCCTTGGTGTTGTGTCTGCCCAAACCATCGTTTGATGGATGGTGGCATGTCTGGTGGGCCAGCACCAAATTATTGAAACAGCTTTCAAAACAGTTTTGAACTGCTCTCACAAATGTCACTGCTATGCATGACCTTTTTCCATCCTCAGGTTTCCGATGTCGCTGTCCAGGCTCAGTGGCATTGTATCAAGATCTACATTATGTGAAACGTTTTGCCGCGAACTCGGATCAGTCGGAAAATAATCAAGCTGTATATTTGAAAGCCCTTTCATTTTGAGCACAAATACTGAGCTGTTGGTGTTGACTTTCCAGTATAAATAACTTCACATTTGCTCCTGTTGATCCTAATTATCCTCACTGCTTGACACGCTCGTCATTTTCCCCTGTTCAGCGGCACACACGCCTAGTTTGCCTCGAACTCCGTCTGAGAAGCACATTCACACACACACTATTCCCTCAGGAAACGAGTGACAATGCAAGAAATTAACAAATTAGAGTTCATTCTTCGCCGCTCAAACGAAATCCGCACTGTGACTCGGTGAAACGGCAGCGGCGCTTGAAATATACTGTGTACTTTTGCTTGCCCAAATAACATGTGTGTTTTGTTTGCAAATTGAGACGATGCCGCCTGGCAGCTTGACGCTGTCACTGCCTGGTAAGATTTAACTTCTCTGAGTTATAACTACAGCATGGCGGTGCGGTGCGAGGCGCCTGGTACACGCTGCGCGGGCAGACATATGCTGTGATGCAGAGGCATCATCAGCTCTGGAAGCAGCCACAGAAAGACTGTCTGACAAGGGGCTGATTTATCGCCGGCTCTGATCAGCCAAATAAGATTTTATACAAAAACTGTTCATGTTTTTTTAGCTTTGCCTCCAGGAAATGCATGCCTACAATTACAGTCTATAGAATTTAGGGCTCCTATATTGTATTCAGATTGCATTTATTTAAAAAGCAAAGTTTCAATACAACGTGTATCCTGCCGATGGATGAGAGCGCAGTGATCTAAGCTGTGTGAGCGAGAGCCGGTGAAGATGAGGAAAACATCTATGCGAGCCATCCATTGTGGTTGTGGGGTCATCCCTATGTTCCCTCAGCCCTGTGTTCCCCCAAGGACGTCCCCCCAAATTAGGCCCTGTTTTCCCTCAGCCCTGTGTTCCCTCATTTCTATTAAATTACCCCTGCATCAAAAGTAGGCTCTATGTTAAGCTGAGGGAACATAGGGTTGAGGGAACATAGGGTTGCGAAACATATGGTTGTGGGAACATTTGATTGAGGGAACACAGGGTTGAGGGAACATAGAGCTGAGGGAAAATAGACATGCTCCCATGGTTGTTCCCAGTTATGGAGAGTTTTTAGCTCCCTAACCAGGCTGCTAAAACTGTACAAGCTGTTCCTCTTTTGACATTTGTGTGTAGCATGGGAAAACCAAGATTGATGGCATCGGATTTGTCATCAGACACATACTTAATGAGGCTAAGTGTAAATACATTTTTCTACCAGGTGTGAATCAGACTTTATTTCACCACAAAAGACGCAGTGCTGCTTTCAGTTGTTCAGAATGAATATTTTAATCAACGGTTTTGATATCGTTTTCCTTTTCTGAGATGTTTGATTACACTTGCGTGAGTGATATTGTTTCAGAAAACCAATCTTTGAAATGCCTACTCCACAACGTGGGACGACCAAGATTGTTGTTTTAAATGAAGGGCCCATTACGGAGTCAACAGCTCTTCATAACACACAGCTTGAAGGCGTGCTAATGTAGCTCCCTAACAAACCAGCACACTACCACGAAAACCCCCCCCAATAAAACCCATAAACTGCAACCGCAGATAATTTCCTGTTTCTATAGAATCCCTTTACCAGTCAATCTGTTTGCATTGATTGATATTGATCATAGCTAATGACAATATATCCTCTTGTTCCATGAGTCAGTGATGGGAGCGTCCGCTTCACTGGGTTGGGCTTTAAGTGTGGGAGGCCTTAACCCTTTACCCCCCCGTGTGATGGATGAACCCCCCGAGAGCTTGCGGAACAGGTTACTTAAGCAGGTACTTATTGCCATAATTGGATTCGATTTCACCTGTGGCGGCAGGAGGGGGAAGTGTCAGTTTCTCGGCGGTTCTTAAAGTGAGGATGAGGATGAGGAAGAAAGAGGATTATGCACCACTCTCCTCGAACCCCACGTCACTCTGACGTCCAATTCAGCAAATACACTGTGACTGATGGCAATGACTCCCATTCGTTCCTGTTAGTGCAGAGCGTTGATGAAGCTCAGTTGATTGATAGATAATCTGTTTTGATTGAGTGTATAATTGAATCAATGTAGAGGAATCAAAAGGGTTTCTCGTGTTCCTGTTATCTTCAGAAAAAAACGGCACTTTCCGTCAATGCTTCCAATTTCCTCAATAATAAGGTGTCCGGAGGCTGGTTAGACTCCCACCGCATGGTGCTTATTGATCAGTCAAGGTTTATGAGAGGAAATGACACATCACTTTGTATTATCAATCAATCAATCAATCAATCAAACTTTTTGTTTGTATAGCACCTTTCAGGTTAGTGCAGTTCAAAGCGCTTTACAAATGACTGAGAAGAAAATAAGACAAAACAAATAAAAATTCATCACAATGAGAAACCGCAATTATAGAATTTAAAAGTCATAATACCAATGAAAGATATATTTATAATCCTTTGAAGAAAGATAAAGAGAGTAAAAGCAGATCATAATAATCATAATAATAAAACATAAAATTGTTGGTGGATTAAGGAATCGTTCTTTGTCAGTTGAAAAAAATCTAAGCGCCAGTGCAAATATTGATTCACCCTAAGTATGAAATATAACGTAATGTTAACTTTTTTTTGTGTTGCGTTTTTTACCCAATGACTACACGAACAGCGACACAGTGACCGCAAACTAAGCCAAACTGAAACGAAGTCTTCCAAATGTTCATAATATTACTGAGCATGAATCAATTAGGGTTTTTACGCCTTACTGACACAAATGTGTCTGGTTTTTCCAGACCCCACAATCCTCCACTCGTTGAGTTAAAGCGCTCGCAGCACATTACAGCCAGGTAGCTTCCTCTGGTATATTAGCCTCCTGGATCCGCCTCACCGGTCCTCCATCACATAGCCATAGGTATTTTTCAAGCCCGAAAGGAAAGATATGCTCTGAGGTGCAACCGTGAGCATTAATGTGTCTTTGCGTTCACGTGATGAGTGTGTGTGTGCGCCAAATAAATAACACAGAGCCCTCTCCCCTCCCTCCTCTGAGTGATCTTTTCACTCTCAAGGTAATGACGGGGAACCTCTCCTCCAAGAGAACCAGCATCCTCCTGAAGACACTCAATTTTCTGGCAAAGGGGAGATCCCTATGTCCTCAATTAGCTTTGGAGAGGGTGTTGTTATGACAGAGGAAAGGAGGGAGAGAAGTTCAAGAAAGAACAAAATAAGGATATTTGCAGCATCCCAAAGGCCACAGGAAGTATGGACGCAGAGCACGGATTTACTGCTATATTTCCAGGCTTTGTGCTAAGCTAAACAGCTGCTCCCTCAGGCTTCCGATTGAATAGTCTTTCACAACAGTGGCATACCTTTTTTTCTAGTTAATACAAAGTTTATTCAAAATGTGGAAATTTGCCTTAAAGTAAAGTTTTAACACAAATGCAAAAGCAAATTTTTGCATCGCGGTACTCGCGCCGCAGGAACATTTGTGCCTTTTCTTGTCAATAATGCGATTAAACACACCCAGGGAATATTCACCCGTTCTTCCTTCCACTTTTAACGACAAACCTTTCACACACACACACACACACACACACACACACACACACACACACACACACACACACACACACACACACACACACACACACACACACAGACACACACACGTAACATGAGTAACATGAACTGTTGAATGCGAAAAAGGCAGACAGGAATAATGGGAATGCCAGGTCATGATATAGATAGCAACATGTGCCAAAGAGATCGGGGTGCCCACACACAGCGATAATTTTATAGTTTTATCCACTAGACGTCTCAACCTCTATAAATTCCAACCTCAGGCAAGTGAAGCTAATGAAGCCAATGATGCAAATACCACGTTTTTGCTTTGACTTTGTATGCAATTTCATTGCGCAGAAAATTTCCATTGGGTTCAGTGTCACCACGTCAGAGTAATTATGCATTGATTATGTATTATGCATTAAATTTTGATCAATTTGAAGTTAGTTTAAGCTAAATCTTACTGTCATGTTTTATAAGATGATTGTATATTGGTGAAACATTTGCAACAGTAGCTGTAGCAACTTTATCTTACCATATTATTATCCAGTAATTGTATGTGTTATATTATAACTTTATGAGCAAAATTAGCTATGCCAATGCTGAACATGTTTTAGCCTGTTAGGCTAAAACATCAACTTTACTGAAGAATTCCTCAAGTAATTTGAGCATTTCCTGTCACATCAGACTGTAAACGGACATTCCCCCTGCTCGCCACGATCATCGCTCTCCTTCGCAACGGGTCAACGAGTGTAAACATAATTTACTTTACCGTTAATAAATGCACTCCACAGTCTCCTATTCATAAGCGAGTCAAGGGAAACCTTCCCATCATCGCTCTTTATCACGAAGTGAATGGAAGAATGTACCACAATTATTTGGGGAAATATAATTAAGCGTGCCAGGGGGCTGATAATGTTCGACACAATCCAATCCAAAATAAAAATATTTACCGGTGAAATTTAGTGCCGTGAAAATATCAAAGCAGCATAAAATGGAAAAACAAGTAGCTGAGAACCGTCCTTGATTAAAGTATTTAAGAGAAAAATGATGAAGGCTAAGCTAAGGATAAGCCTGAAGCAGAGCTCAGCGGTAAGAAGTCAAAGAACGCCTGGAACTGAATGAAAACTAGGATATGACCACAGAGCAAGGGCAACAGGGGAGTCGCTTTGGGTGGTTGAAGTTCACCACCTGCCTGATGAACTTAATGATTTTTTATTCTAAGGGTGGATATTATCGACGGGTAAGATGAAAAGATTGAATAGACCTTGCCTTCTTCAGTATTTGGTATTTTAGTATTTGCCGTGAAGAGACTGGATAACCTTTTAATATGCACTGAGACTAAAAGGTCCAGGACCTGAGAACTTGTGCAGACCAGCTCTGGTGCCTCTATAAGTATTTTTATTTATTTATTTTCCATTTCCCTGATAATTTTTTTTGATTTAATGATGATGCTGTCCTATCTGCAAACCCGCACCAGGCATGAAAGAAACAAGGCGAGTTCCCATTTCACCATAACGTCGTGGCAATTAGCCAGAGCCCGCCGCCGCCACCGCCACAACAACAGCATAAACACCAGCCGTATGTGGGCTCTGACCCGGGCAGTTGACCGCTGCGCTGCAAATTGATTGGCCGAGGCCTGTCGCCAGGCAGTGACTCTTCATCACTGAGTGTTTTGGGCATTGAGATAATGGCCCCCATTAATCTACAACCACACTCTGGGCTGCCCCACTCCTACTGCCACACACACACACACACACACACGCACACACACAGTGACCGATATTCAAGTAGCAACACACACGGACTCACAGACCTAATGCAGGACACAGAGGACTTTTGATTTTTGTGAATGGCTTTTTAATTTATTTTCAGTCTTTCATTTCCTCTTTCCTCCACTTTTCTTTTCTTCTCCTCTTCTTTATTTTCTTTCCCTTCCCCCCCACCCCCCCTTTCCTCTGGTGTTATGTCCTGCCCTTTCCTTATCATCCCTTTTTTTATTGTACTTTCCTTTTTATATTTTTTCCCGATTCTGTCCTCTCCATTGTTTATTTCCCTACATGTTAACTCTTTTCCTCCCCTACACTTGCATTTCCATTTTTTTTTACATCTTAATGTCCTTCCTCGTCCTTTTACTTTATTTCCTCGTGTTTCTTTCCTTTCCTCCACTTCTCTTTCTTTCCTGCCATCATTTCCTTACCTTTCCGTTTTCTTCTCTAAACGTCTCCTCTCTCATCTTCTTCCTGTTCACCCCTTCCTTTTGTTTTCCTCAATCCACCTCTCCTCCATTCACTCGAAAACAGCTTCATGTCCTTCCCTTTTACAAACTGTCTGTTTCCATGGCTGCCTTGTGCTGGGGTTAACACAGGTCAAAGTTTGCCCTACATCTCCTGGTACATTACTCACTCCAGGCCACACGTCCTCAAATGACTCTGTGTGCACGTGTGTGTGTGTGTGTGTGTGTGTGTGTGTGTGTGTGTGTGTGTGTGTGTGTGTGTGTGTGTGTGTGTGTGTGTGTGTGTGTGTGTGTGTGTGTGTGTGTGTGTGTGTGT
Organism: Scophthalmus maximus; assembly: GCF_022379125.1. Lineage (NCBI taxonomy): Eukaryota > Metazoa > Chordata > Actinopteri > Pleuronectiformes > Scophthalmidae > Scophthalmus > Scophthalmus maximus. The sequence goes on along the minus strand of NC_061515.1, from coordinate 23,347,705 downwards.
GTGTGTGTGTGTGTGTGTGTGTGTGTGTGTGTGTGTGTGTGTGTGTGTGTGTGTGCGTGCGTGCGTGCGTGCGTGCGTGCGTGCGTGCAAAACTAGGATCTTCTCAGCATTTAAAAGACCGCCTTCTCCCCATTGTGTCTCTTTCCATCTCTCCCTCTTGTCTCCATTTTTACCCTCTTCATCACACTAACTGAATCTTGCGCTATCTCTCTCTCTCTCTCTCTCTCTCTCTCTCTCTCTCTCTCTCCCTGTCTCGTTCACCCTCTCACACACAGTATACAGTGCAGAGTTTTTTTTTTCTTCTGTTAGGTTTTGGATTATTAATGGAATAATTAGGTTTGGGATGTATTTTAATGAACAATCAATCACTGAATTAAATATGGGATCGGATCTGAGTGTATGTGGGGCTACGGGACACTTTTAATTTGGCTCTCCTCCCCTCTTCTTCCCTCTCTCTTTCTCCCTCTCTCTCCGTCTTCCTTTCACAGTCTCTGTCCTCAGGCTCAGTATAATGAAAGTAGAACAGATTCAGCGAGTAGTTGTCCTGTCGGTGAAATGATTGGCTCCGGCACTGAAGCCAGAGTCTGGACCAGTCTTGATTGGTTTTCGAGGGGGACTGGAGGTGGTGGATGGCCGCTGGGCCGTGAAGGCTGGTATCTGGGTCACACTCGGGCCTTTGGGTTGGTGACAGGTGACAGGTGGGGGTGTGATTTGTGTAAACACACCCACCAGCAAAACTGGACTGACATTAACACAACATGCCCTGCAGGAAAATCCTCCAGGTGGAGTTCGGAGCTCCGTCGCACAGCGGCTCCGGACAGTATTTCACAGATTGACAGCGCTAATGATGGAGCAGGACGTTGACCTTAAATAATTTCTCAGGGGCGAGCTCAACACTGTACTATGTTGTGGTGAAATATGCATGGGGGCATGTGTGCAGAAGCAACGATTTGTTAAAATTGATGGTATTTGCTTTGAGTTGTGGTGTGTATGGAAAACTAAGCACGTACAGGGTCAAGAGAAATACTCCACCGCCTTTACACATACACAAACACACACACACACACACACACACAGTTACAGTCAGCAGACATGTCCTGCCACTGCTTAGTCAGGGAAAGGAAAAGTTCAATCTCTGGACTCCTAAATTTGGTTCCTGATGTTTGGCCCCTCGTGTGCATCCGTGCGGGGGTGTGTGTGTGTTCAGATTTGAATCCTGTGGTGCCTCCCCCCGAGATGCCGCCACCCGATGGCAGGAGATCCAATCTGGTCAAGCTTATAGTGTGGAGCCCTCCGCGTCATTCATTCCGCCGCGAACGCTGCTCTGTTTTTTTCGCTCTGTGCTGAGCAAACACATCTCGACTGCACTCATTAGCCGGGGCCTTAACACTTTCTTTCCCCCTGCCTCCCGCTCTACCACCCCCACCTCCGGCACATATCCTTCATGTGTCCCTCCCTCACTGGAGGATGGATTTTATGTCCTTGCTTTGCAAATAGTGTGATTTTGAACTCGGGCTGTCGAAAATCCAATATGTTGTTTTCTTTTAACCGTGACCCACATTTTTGTTGCCCAAACATATCCAAACTTAAAGTTGATGACAAACATTTAGTATTTTTTTCCAGACTCTTCAGTCTTTCTCAGTTCATCATCGATGACAACCCTAATCCCCCCTGGTTCTTTTCTGCAGTAAACACACCAGTAAACTTTTTCTAAAATTCAGTTGTCGTGAAATATAATCCTTACGTGACAGCAGAACACATCACAGGAGCCTTGAGATGGGTTGAACTGGGCCAACCAAACACGTTTAGTGCAGATTTTCTGTGAAAGAGGTTTACAAACTGACTGGAAGCACTCATTGGCCTAGCAACAAAAAGGCTACAAGCAGAAAAACTATACTGGTTTTGACGTGTTTAACATTTTTTATATTGTGCCCCTTTTCAATGCAACACCACGTCAGATCCTTGTATGCAGATGTCGGTGGGAATTCAGAAGTGAACATCCCCTTTGGTGTATCTCTTAATGCTGCAATACATGTGAACTTTTTTTTTCGGTCTCCATCATATTCCCCCTCTTTTGTTAATTACCCTCGTACATATTGATCCATTCTGCATCTCTATGTTATATGTACATGTGGAAGATTTCACAGAAAAACTGATATTTAAGATTTGATACTGAATTGAAGGTAAGCCTTACTTTCTTAATATTATTCTATAACAACACACGTTAGAGCTCGCTGCCCTCCTTTAGCTATGACGAAAAGGTGTAATGGCAGGAGCAATTAACTACAGAGCAATGGAAACCGTCTGCTCTGCACTAAAGGCAATTATGATTATCAACCTGAGAGTAACACGGCTCCTGTCAACGGCATCCGTTTTATATTCCCGTTAACGGCTGATGAGCGAACGCGATGCAGCCCGGAGGTGAAACATGTTTTTCTCCTCGACGTATTTATCATCCGCATGTCGAACATGTGCAGGAAATGGGGGGAAAAATGTCTGACGCGTGTCAGGGAACATCAGAGTCCCGGCGTCCGTGAATGGATTGATAGAAGTTGAGTGACATGCGGCAACGGAGCGCCTCGTCAAGTCTGAATCTGTTATTTTTTGGAGGGTGGGGGTTTAACATTCATGAAAGCTATTTGTAGCAAGAAAATAATAATTTTCACTCTTGACCTTGGAAATGGTAGTATGAATAAATAACCCGCAATGAATGTGTCTTTACAAGAGCTTTCAACTACATGAAGTATGAGTTTGATACCAACGTGTCGGCATGAAAGCATTCAGTCCACGTTTATTCTTGACCTTGGAAACAGTCGTATGACATAATAGTCACGACTCAAGGTCAACTGAAACATTTTTTTTCTGGTGCTCCAAATTGTATCCTAGATCTGTCAACGTGATGAATCATATTGACTTAAAGGGCAAAAGTTGGAAATAGTTGGACACTGACAAAGTGGTCCACAACTTTCAACCATATCACGCAGTCTTCCTCATCAGGCAAAGTTTGAAAACAAGATATATATTTTTTAAGCTTTTTAGTATTGCTACAGTTGAGTGCAATTAAGCAAACGTTTTGCTGATGAAGACCATGTGAGAGGGTGGAATTCTCCAGAAAAGAAACTAGTAAGTGTAACTTGAGGTCATCAAAGGATCGAATAAATTATTTTTATACTTCACTTGTACATTTAAACTGGCTGAAAAAGACGTTAGAGTGCAGAGCAAAATTGATGTAGAGTGAATGATTGATAGTGCCACCTTATACATCCAGTCTCTTTTATTCTAGTCCACATTTCCTACTAAAACACATTAGACTAAGTTATATTGAATTTAATACTGTCAGCAGGCTGTACGGCAGTGATCCACGTTCAGCACTTCATTTCCCCGGGGCTTCATTAATAATGCAGTCCAACAATTCTTTGCATCTCAGAGCTCGTCAGGAAGCACATCACGCCGCGATTACCAAACACCGCGACGCATAACACTATCCTGGCTACATCATAAAAAAAATAAAAAATAAAAACCGATGTGCACCCTGAGCAGTTTTCCCCTTCCTCCATCGCAAACTCATTTACAAATTTGAACACACACACACACACATACACATACACAGACCAGTCCTCAGGAGTAAGGACCGAACGTGTCCCTGCTGATTCAACAAAATGAGGAGACAGGGTGAAGGGAGTACGAGGCGATGAAGAGAGCGGGCGGTGGAGGGATAAGCCCCCCGGGTCTTTCTAATTATCTGTGAGGATCAGCAGTGCTCAAGGATGCATAAGGGGAGGGATTTGACTGCCGGATCCACTGGGTAGGAAGGGCCTGATTGTATCGGTCACCTCTCTCCATACACACACACCATTATTCATGACGCCCGGAGCCGAAGGCTCATTAGACACAGGCATATGCGCTCATGCAGATGAACGGCGGCGGGCTGAAAATCCGCGGGGATTCTCCTGCGACGCCTCATGACCATGTGTTTCCGAGGTGGGCCCACAGCTGAAATTTTTTTTTTTGTTGTTGTTCTATTAACAAGGCCTACAAATGTTATTTTAACAAAACAAACACACGACCATTCCACTAGTTTCCGAGACAAATCAATTTTACGCAATCAGGTTTTCATTTTCTCGACGCCAGCGGCCTTATTGTAAACACACAGGATGCAGTTAAGGAGGGAAGTAATGGCATTTTGTGTGTCCACCCATGTGCAGTCATGCATCCTTATACGTATCATGTGCATTCACATTAACATGCATGTGTCAATATCCGCAGAACAATATCGCCGTCGGCCAGTGGTGCAGGTGGAATCAAGAGAAGTCCGACCGCCTCTCACCGCGATAATCCTCGGCTGCGATTAAAAATTAGAACTTCTCAGCGTCACAGCGGGTAGCAGGCAAATTACAGGCATTACTGTGAAGGTTGAGCGCCGCAGCGAGCGCCCAGCCCGGCGATCAGCCGCCTCAAAAGAAGATCAGACGTCTTCACTCTGCCCCTCCTCTCCGTTCGGCGGGTTCACCTGTGGAACTGAAGAGGCGGCCGAGCTGTCAATGAAACCCATCATTACTGCCCTCGCGGCGTTGCCCACCGGCTCATCGCGAACGTCGCGGGATCTCACTACAGCACCGTTAATTGAAGGCTCGTGTAGCGTCGTCTGCCGCTGCGGAAAACAACGGATTCGATCACAAGAACAATCGCCTTGAGGAAGCAGAAACGTTGTCTTTAATCGGGATGTTATCTCACTGTTTTCCCCTTTCGAATTCCATTGCAGCAGCCCGGAAAATGTTGACATTTGCTCATGTAAATTCACCAGCAGTGGTCTTTCATTGGCTGCACAGTGACATTTTGGAAGGATCTTTCCATCCCAAAGGGGAGCCGAGATCATGGCGACAAGAGCTCAGATACTTGTACGTTTGCTTCTCTCTCTTGAGGCGTCAATGATTGAAAATGGAAACAGGAAGACATCAAGCGCAAGGACAAGTTCCTGCACTGTTTTTGAAAGAGGATTTCACCCTCGCTCGCTGTCACTCGCTTTACTCGCACCCCTCCGACTGCACAACCATTTACACCCGTGAGATGCACACGCTCGGGGACACACTCTGCTTAGCTCGGGCTGATAGATGGGCCCATTTCTCCCCGCACCGTGGTTCCAGAACGGCTGAATGCAGAGCAAATGGGCCCGTGCCCTGACTTCTGCAACAGCATCACATCCACCTGGATTGTTCGCTAACCATCCGAAGCATCCGGGAGATGCGGCGCGGAGCCTGTTGGTTTCTGCGGAGACGAGTCGAACAGTAACACCAACCGTGGCCCATTCTTCAAACCTTCCTTTTATCCTGCATCTTTTGGAGCCGAACCAGGCTGTAAAATAACAATAATGAACTTCATTTATTTCGTACCTTTCAAAAACAAGCAATAAGGTGGTTTACTGGTTGAAAAATGAAGAATTGAAGGCAAATGTTTCAAAATCACACATCTTTAGACAGCAAAAATCCTTCTGAGATCAGGAGGAGAAAAAGAGAAACTTAAGCAAAAGATGAAAGAGTTTTTAAAGTTAAAGGTGGATTCAGATGCCAAGTCCCAAGAAAGCACGAGAGAGATTTAGAAGAGTATACAGCGCTCGCCAGACGGATCTCCTCAGGGAAATTGTTCCAAAGAGCGCGGGGCCCTAACAGAAAAGGACCGGCCAAATACCGTTTCAAAAGATCTGGAATGCACTTTGGTGCAAGTCCTGAACAAGCCGTAACGTACCGGAAGCCAATAGAGAGAAGCTTAAATTGGAGCAATGTGGTCTATATAAGATGCGTTTATGATTTTACCTGAATACAATTTGGAATTGATGTGTGCTCATGTGAATGGATGCTCAAAGAGAGGCTCGTCTGGACATTGGCCGGCTCATTCTCACTCCTATTTGTTCTCTTTCTCACACACACACAGACAAACACACACACACACACACACACACACACACCAGTTGTTTCCGCACCCATGCTTTGTAGACTGCCAGCTCTGTGGGAATGCCTTCCATTCTATCTCCTGCGCAGCACACGGCGCATGACAGACGACCACCTGCGCCACCTGGGCGAACCATTGTGCGCGCCCCTTATCGCGCCGGTCCCAGTCCTCGGCGCGCGGACGGTCCCACATTGCTCACATTGTTGCTGCCTCTTCACCCATTTTTTTCGGGGGTGGATGCGGCGCCCCCTTATCGTCCCTTCCGGAAACAGACACCTCACCTTCTGGTTCCTGTGAGAAACGGCGCGTCCTGCCCCGCCCCCCAAATAGGTTTCTCGACATGAATTCTAATGAGATTTAAGATTTAAAAAAACAGAGATATACACTGTGCACTTGTTTGTGCCCAGGAGTCATTAAAACTATTTAACTAGCTGCCCACTGAATGATCATGTTGCCTGGCAACAAACTTGAAAAAGTTGTTCCAAATTAAATCTGCAGCTGTTTCATGTTAACAAATTGTCAATGTTTGTAATATATCAGACAAATACCACATCTGCTGAAGGCGTGGGTTGAATACATCTCCCACTGTAGTCCATCATGTCCACCATCCTCTTTCTCCACTTACCGTCCAACCGCTCTCCTTTATACTCAGCATCTTTTATTCCGCAGCATCTTTCTCCCCCGCTGAGGCGCGCCTGCTCCCCGCGGTTACCACACCGCTCCGCTCCTTTTTATTCATGCCTGGTTTCATCCTCTTCTTCTCCTCCATTACTTCGGTCTTCCTTTTCTTCCTGTTAAGGGAGAAAGCGCTAATCTGTCATGGAGCAGCCGTGACCTCGTCTGCTGCGTGCTTTAGAAAGCTTTTAGCCTCTGTAAACAACTCAGTGCTCTTCAGAGATGAAAAAAAAAACATCTTAAGAGCTGGATAAAAATGAGATTTCATCCCGTCTAGGAGCCGGAAAATGAATATGAGGAGTAACTATCCGTAACAAACCGCATCCTCTCTTTGCTGGAACACTTAAAGCCTTATTTCCAGCATATTAATTTCAGTTCAGATTCATCACCAGTATTTTGTTTTCAAAGCTTCACGAGTTGGACGTGAAGACGGCAACCGGGGATCCTGCTGGTCTCTTTGCCGGCTGTCAGGTGCAAAATCAGGATCTGCAATATTTGTCTTGCACACGACATAAACGAGGAATTTTGCTGAGGATCTCTCAAATTTTATTAGGACCGAGATATTTACTGAGAGAGATATTTTATTGTTGGAGCATAAACGCGTCAGTGCTCTCGCGTGATTGATGCACACGCACACACAAAAATCCACTAACACTGATGTACAATATCTGTAATAAACAATAATTGATTGAATTAATCGCAAGGCAAGCTCTATTCAGGCCATCTCATTGTTTATCATCAAACTGCTCACGGCCGAATTTATCAGCCTTTTTATTTATCATTTTCAAAAGACTGCTGGCAGTGAGCTAATGGGTAAAGTAAAACGAAGCAGTGTTAAGTGTCGTCATGGTTACCTATAGTTTAATATGCTTTAAGCATCACATTTGGTTTGATATTTAATGGTGCCCCTCGGAGTTTCCTTGTAAAAAAACAACTAAAAGTGATGTTTACAGTTTGTGTCACTCAGCAAATTCCTTTAAAAGTTTGAAACCTGCACAGTGTGCTCCCATGTTTGTTTAAACACCTTCCTCCTTGTCCTCATCCTCCTCCTCACGCTAATACTGATCAGAATCCCCACAGGGTGTCTTAACACCTTTTTTTAGTTTCCTCTTGTTGAGTCATAAACAAATGGCGGTAGGTTTTTGTGAGATGTAGGGCTGCATTACTTGTTTAAGAACTGACGATGTGTCATGTCTCTGTCGCACATCTAAAAGGTGGTTAATGGTTGAAATCACTGCTGACCTCACCTAAACCCAACTCTTGGCTAAACAGCAATTGAAAGTTGCATGAAGTATAATCTTCTAAACTGCTACGGCAGCACTTGATGCACTGAGGTGGTGAAAACAAACCCCCGGTGTCACACGGGTGTGTGGCAGCAGCGCCGGCAGGCTCCTTAACCTTAAAGCACCAGTGCAGCACACAGCTCTCTCTGCGAGCTGTGAGAGCTGGGTTCAAGTATGTGTTTTCCGGAAATGTTGGACTGAACCGAAGTGAACTGAACAAATGGGCTGCCGTCATTGACCATGACCTCCCGTCTGTCAACGGTGGCAGTTTGTTCAAAAATTAAAACAAAAAGGACGCGCCACTTCATCAGTTGCAGTGAAGCGAACTTCATATTTGAGCTCCTTTCCCACAATAACTCAAAGGGGCAGTACGCGATTCTGAAGCAATACACGTTTTGTAAAAAATCTTTTTTTTGGGGCCTAGTGCATGCTTACCTCCCACCTTCTTTTCCAAGTCAAAGGTCCTGACATGAGCCTTTCACGTGGATTGATAGAGGCCGCACACCTGCGAACTTTTCCGACAGAACGTCACATGAGCATGACTGTGGCTTCGGCTTTGTCGTTAAATCATATTACCCCCGTGCATGTAGTTTTCTCATCTCATGAAAGGGCTTCGTAGGAAGTTTTCAGCGTTTCAATGTACTGCGTAAGGAGTCGAGACAAGATGCGTTTCCCTTCTGTCTTCACGCATCAACACATACATCATCTCTCCTCTAAAAGTCAGCCAAAAGCGTGCACGTTGAACCCCTTTGAGTGCAGCAGCCCAGTGGTAGGTCTGATGTGCCTCGCGGCAAATCCTGCGTCTCAGACAGCTTTGCTTTTTTTCCGCAGAAAAATAATGGCTGAGAGAGAGAGAGAGAGAGAAAGTGAGGGAGAGACGCAGGTACTTAACTCCTTCACTACGCTGTTGTTGCAACTTGCTGTTAGCAACTTTGCACAGACACTTTCCTCCAAGACTAATTCATCTATTATTAATTGACCAACATGCATAAAGAGCAATGGGGAAGCTCTTAAAGTGGTGGCAGGGAACAGCTCAACCTGTCAGTCATACAGAGTTCATACAGTATAGGTGTTTGGCTGAAGGCTCAGCAACAGTTTGCTCAGTCATGGTGTTCTAAGTAAACGATTATGTTGTGCACCAAACATGGCAGGTCTAATTACTTCCTCTGCAGATTCCCGAATGAGCTACAGGTTAAGTAATCACAAATTATCCCATTCCTCTTCCGTTTTTTTTTTTTTTGTGTGTTTTTTTGAGGACGTCAGGACTCCGGTGGGTTTGTAACACTTAAGCAGTGTTAAAGTAGCACAATCAGCGGGACCCTCTTGACCTGAAACCAAGGCTGCCCCCACGTCCTCCACCGGGACGCCGGTGTTTACCGCCTGGACTGGCTGAGAATGAATTGGCTCCTTGAGCTGCTGTACATCCACCGCTCGCCTGTCGGTGCGATGGCCTCCCCTCATTGCCCCGTCACTTTAAGTCTAAGTGTATTAATGGACTGTGTGGGCCATTGATTCCTAATTCCTCTCGACGTCGACACCGGGGATAAATATTGCGTGGCCCGGTCGTCTCCGGGCTTATTGTAATCAGCGTTGTTATTGATCGCCTGCCCCAAACCCCCCAGAAGTAATCTATTTTAAATACACTTTCAGTCAAAGGGGATACTGAGGCCTACATTGTTTCATATTGGAGAGGGGCACAGAGTGAGGCAGCAGGAAGGTCGACAGAGACACAAACAATGCGAGAGTCACCAAGTGTGTTCCGTGAAATATGTCTTTCTTTTCGCATAGGTGGTCTCAGGGTGGTCTCTGTCAGCGTTTGTGCGTGTGTGTCTACTTGTCTGTCACCACGAGGCCGGCGGATGATGGATGAGGGCTCAGCCAGCGGCGAGCCAGACGTCGGCACTATCGATTTATCCTCACATTTGTCTGGGAGGAGGCGGCGCGCAGCGGCTCGTCACGATGAGCATTTCAAAACAGTGTGGCTCGATACTTGTGCACTCTCTCTCTCTGTCAAACGCACACACACACACACACACACACACACACACACATACATTAATACAGTATTTTCCCCATAAGTATTTCAAATGGGCAATGATTCTTTTGCGCCAGTGGAGCTTGGTAGAAATTTTTCATTGTCTGCTGAGTACAATGACTGTGTCCCTCTTCACTCAGGTGTTTTTATTGATCCAGCTGCAAAGTGGCATCCACTTGTTTAACATCCAGTCTAATACACTTCAACTGCTCCAACCTTGTCTGTCCGCCTGCCGGCCTGCCTGCCGGGTGCCGCTCTGCGCACGGGAGGCGGGGAGTGTGTACGTGTGCGTGTATGATGAAATGCCTGTATTCCCGAAGAAAAGCTGACACGTGTATGTTTGTGTGCCTGGGAGCTAAGTGAGCGTATTCTCTACCTGTAGCTCACGCACGCCTGCGCAAATAGGTTTTTTGTGCGACTGTCACAGAGTCCTTGCCGCGTCCAGCCCATTGAGCAACAAATTAAGGCTGCAAAGCAAAGTTGCCATTCTCTCCGCTCAAGACTTTGTTTTTGTTTTTTGTACTTTCCCCCTGACTTGCTTTGCTCATGGGGTGTTCATAATCCACGTTAACAAATTGGAAGTACGCCCATTGTTCTCTCCGCCTAGCCACCTTGAAAATAGCCCCAATTATCGGGGACATGGACGCGGACAGAGACACAATCTCAGAGAGCCAATAGACCATGACTGAACAAGATTACACTTGAGTTGGACACGTATTAAGAAGTAAATACCGATGTTGGGCACTTCAAGTCCAACGTAGCTAGTTCCTGCTATATCCTGTATTATCTGCAACATTTAGAAAACCTCTTTCTCCATTTAACATGCAGGACCTGAGAGAGACTAAAAGGTCAAAAAAAATCTGCGGACAGTCTCGAGTGTTTCCTGGATTTTCTGAATGCATGTCAATGTGATGTCAGATAACTGCTTCTGAAAAACCTCAGAGTTTTTTTTCTTCTGTTCTGCTGCACTCGTTAGTCAGAGTTTCTGACTTAATGCCATTTCCGGGAAAGCTGCCTGTGAATCCCCTGCGTCTCAGAGTCATTTACAAGAGGCATGATATCAGTGACGGATTGAATCCAAACGTCCCTGTAGGTGTGTGGTTAATGATGATGACAGTTATGACAATCATTTTTAATGTTAGTGCTAGCATTTACCGCATCGACGATCTCAGGCTGCTCCATTCGTGAAAATGATGAATGTCTCCATGAGAGGATTCATAGTCTCCTCTTAACCCCCCCCCCCCCCTCTCTCTCTCTCTCTCCCTCAGGGGATGATGTACCTGGAGGAGAGGAGGCTGGTCCACAGGGACCTGGCCGCCCGCAACGTGCTGGTGAAGTCGCCCAATCACATCAAGATCACCGACTTCGGCCTGGCGCGGCTGCTGGATGCCGATGAGAAGGAGTACAACGCGGATGGGGGCAAGGTTGGTGTAAGTGGAGGCGTGTGCACGCTTTTTTTGTGTGTGTGTACAGTGCAGTCGTGGATAAAAAGTACCACCAAAGAGTAATGAAACAAAAAGGTCAGTGGCCAAAGTATTCGTAACAGTTGGCTCCGCCTTACTAGATGTTTGCCGTGATGCATAACTTTATATGTTTTATCAACCGAACGTGGAGGAGAGCAGGAGAAGAAAGAAAAGATTTAGCCATCTTCCTGTTTCCATATCAGGCGAATGGTGAATTACCACAAACTGAAAATGCGAGTTTATCACATTAAGCATCTAAGTCTCACAGGGAATATATGAGATGCAGAGAATGCAGTTCTCAGCTCGCGATGAAACAGAAAATAAATGTACTCTGCGTGTGACACAGGGTAACGTCCTTTTAACAATTTCAAATCTGCGAAAACTTCCGTGAACTTCGCCGTGGGTGGAAGACAATTAAGAAACACTTCATCCGAACAAACAAAGCCGGCCGCGCATCCACTCCGGTTTGTTTTGTTCCGGGACCCGGGCTGCATTAATCAGAGGGCCCCTTCCCTCGCCGGAGACTCACTATGCAAATTGTTCTGATCAACTCGCTTTATTAAATTGGCTTGTTCATTGTTGCATCTATTCAGCTGGAGGCCCGAAGGTAGCCACTGCATCTTGAGTGGGAGTTATTATCTCTGCGCACGAGAGAGAGAGAGAGAGAGAGAGAGAAAACAGTATTTTCATAAACCAGACGAGTTTGATGCAACCGTCTGAGTGATTGACACCGTGTTGGTGGTCACTGATGACTCGATAAATGAGAGCTGTTGTCAGCACATCTGCATGTACGCCATGAAAATAGACGTGCCGTTGGGAGGTTAAATCAACAGAGATGAAAGTAGGAGGCACTGTATCTTGGAGGCACTTGATTTCCCCTCTTCCTGCTCATTACCCCGAGGAGCACGTGTATGTCGGGCTGGGGGGTCGGTGGCGGCGGCGGCGAGGACTACGCTTTAAATGCCTGGTGTGTGCATATGTGCGTTCACACGCAAAAGGCCAGATAATTGCCTTGTTCAGTGGGCTCCGCAGCAGAGAACTCCCCCTCTCCAGTCAATATGGAAATCACATGCATGTTAGGATACGGCGACGTGCGCCACCGTCCTTGTCCTCGTCCGGAAAGTCAAAGAAAGCTCGTTGCAGTTGCTGCTTCGCAGCGGAAAAACCTACGGGCTGTTGAGGTAATCGGAGATAAATGGCCAGCACAATCTCATTAAGCATCTTAAACAGGCGTGTGCACTATCGATGATCCCCGGGGTGGGACTGAAGCCAATCAATCACAGTACTTGAGTAATATTGAGCATGGCAAAACTATGGTTGAAAGCATTGTCGATTTCCCAATATCTCACAAACACTGGATAAAAAGATGGGCCAGCTGCGGAGCAAAATAACATAATGTAAAATTGCTTGCGAGTCAGATGGAAATAAATGTGATAAATGTGCAGGTAATAATTCACGTGTCCTTTTTTTTTTTTTTTTGCTTGATGCATCTATAAAATCCTTCTGTGTCTGTCGGTCTCTCTTCAGATGCCCATTAAGTGGATGGCTCTGGAGTGCATTCACTACAGGAAGTTCACCCATCAGAGTGACGTGTGGAGTTACGGTGGGTGCTAAAAGTGTTATGTGTAGACATAATGCTCGTACCTGTGGGAGGAAACTAGTCAGCGACCTGAAATCCTGTTTCCTTTATTTCCATTCTTCCTATTTGCATCCTCGTCCCCTTATCTGCATCATCTCTTGTTCCCACTTTCTCATTTCTAACTCTCCGTCTTGTTCCTTCTCTTTCTTTTTCCCCAAGGTGTGACCATCTGGGAGCTGATGACATTCGGGGGCAAACCGTACGACGGCATCCCCACGAGAGAAATCCCCGACATCCTGGAGAAAGGGGAGCGCCTGCCCCAGCCGCCCATCTGCACCATAGATGTCTACATGGTCATGGTCAAATGTGAGGAAACAAACGCACTTGCACATGCTTAGACACAGAAAAAAATCCCCAAAACAAGCATTCGTCTGTAAAAGCAGGGTGTCCTCAGCCTGCAGCCTTTCTTCTTATTTTGTCGTGTTCGGCACACTGTGATGGTTGGACAGTGGGTTTGACGCCACCAGCCAACATCAGCACAGCAGCGTGCGAAGGTGGGGCTCTATAGAAACGTAGCGACTAGGTTACACCGCTGTCCCCATCTCCATCTGTCTCCGCTGTCCTCAGGATTTATAAAGAGCTGCAGGTCTGTCTGACCGAGGGCAGGCACAGACTACACACACACACACACACACACACACACACACACACACACACAGAGAAGACAGGAGGAAGCGTGCGCCTCAGCTGCACTCTCTCAATATCTGGCAGCGCAAAAAGTTCCCATTATGGAATCAAAAAGCAAAAAGTTTCAACTCGTAAATCTCGAAATCTCCCAGGATCAGCCAGTGAGGCATTATCTTTACCTATAGTAATACAGTAACTCATAATTATTTTTGGTTGATTAGATTTTTCTGAATTGATGGTAATTAGTTCATGATGTAAATGAAGTGCAGGTTATCAAAAAGTTATAGTGGATTGTGTAAATATCACACCACCACATTAAAGTAAAATTGCAAAATTGCAATAATAAATTGAGTGTAAATTTGCATCACTTCAATTTTGTTCAAAACAATTAAAGGAATAGTTTGACATTTTTTGAAAGTCTGGATTTGCTTTCTTGCCAAAAAAAGAGGATGAGAAGATCGGATTTTGCTTAGCATGAAGATTGGAGACGGGGGGGGGAACCACTAGCCTGGGGCTGTCCAACGGTCCAGCACATCCACGGTTTTATAGCTGAGATGTTACATCTCTTGTACGAAGGCATAAAAACGTCCGTGTTAACGCGTGGAACACATTGTGTTCCATTTTCATTGTTACATCATGTTAAAACACTGCTGGAGCTGTCACGGGTGAGTTGCAGTTTAATAAAACAGTTGTTGTGTTTTTTTAATATTTATCCGGTAAAACGTTATGTGAGCTCTGGGGCTTTGATTCAAGGCTGAAAAGATGAAATAAAACGCAGACACAGAAAACAGAATTGTGTTGTCGCACAACTGTGATGAGCTTCTGGTTTATGGTGTGCAACATGCAGGCCTGTCCTCACCAGGGTCTCTGCCCACTTCCTGGTCCGTGTCATCGCCCATCTGGGCTTACAACCCCCCCCCCCCAGCCGGAGCTCCCATTACTCTCCCTCCAGCCCGTACAGCTCATCCAAAAAAGAACCCTGCCTTTTCTTCACCCTACCCGATTTCTCCGACGTCCCTGCCGCCATGCTCTCCTTCCCCTGGCTGAATCCGCAGCCCTGGTGCTGGTGCAAATGGCTGTAGAGTGATCCACCCTTGCAGATTTCCAGGAAGCAGTCCAGGCATACATGCCAATCCATGCTGTGAGCTCCTCCAGCTGACGGCTGCTCGGCTGTCCCTTGTCCCCGGCACCAGTCTGGTCATGCTGCACCCCAGCTACCCTCAGCTGTGGTGGAGCGACTTGTCTCTCACTCCCCGTCCTCTGCTGACGGCTGGAAAGCTCTTGAAAATGTCCTCACGTAAAAGTCTCCCCACTGACTTTTTTCTTTTTCCCCCTTAATGATTTTGTCCTTTTTTTTGCTGCACAAATATTGTATGTACACTATGAATATGCTTCTGATCTTTGACAGCTTGTTACTCTATAAATTTTAACTTGCACTCATTGTGATTCAACCCGCGTGAGGGCGACAGCGGAGTGCTTAAAATGCCAAGTGTGTTGAAAGAGAATGATGCGATCCAACTTGGAACCCGAGATCAGAACATATTCCCGCGACCAAAAAATGTTGATCCAACCGAAATGTCATAATATCTAATTGTTTATGTCTCCAAATGAAAAATTATTGCCAGTGGCTTTTGACGACAATCAAAAGCCAATCCGCCAATGCCCGGAAACCATTCAGCATAATAACGGCGCCAGCTAAGTCTTTCTGTCCTCCTGGAGGAGGAAAATACATTTTATGAAATATCTTTTGACAATAATATTATAAATGCTGAGATCGAAAGGATTCTTTCAACCCGCAAGCGGCAGAAATGCGTGAGGGTTGTCGTGTATGCCTGATCAATAGGACATATTAATGTTCCATTTTCCATATACAGTTGACTGTAAAGTTCAGCTGGTGATCCCTGCAAGTTCTCATTTTTACCCACAGTGCAGTGCTACACTCACACTGAATAAGCATCGTCAGGTGAGCTTTACCGCAGCGATCTGAGAGGTCTGTCGCGGGGTCAAAACTGAAGACACGGTCACGCCACCACCATCGAAAGCCTGAGGGAAGCTCAGCAATTGGCCACGTTAATTCTGATTCATACAAACGCTTTCCCTTCCCTAATCACTACTTCTTTGTTGCTCTTGAGCAAGGCTCCTAACCCTCAAAATGTATTAAACTCTATTAAAAAAAGGGTTTATTTCCAAAAGCTTCCGATACATTCATATAGTTATAATCTCTTTTCCATCCCAACCTCTGAAATATATTGCTGTTATTTTTGTACCCATGCATCCAGCACGGTGACGGAAGACAATGTCCGAGCTTAGAGAAAATGAATTATGAAACACTGGAAATGCAATAGAAGGTCAAACGCAGTTGTCCTTAAGGAAAATGGCAATAAACTGGCTCAGAAAGATCAATAAACTTCGTTTTCTACTCAACTGTCAGCTGTTGTGGGAAACTGAAAAATACGCCCCGTGTACAATTCAATGTGTTTTTGGAGATAATTCTTCACACACCTCCTTCATCCAAAAACCCATCCCATCTATTTCCTCCCTTCCTCTCCAACCTTTTGTCTTGTCTTTCCCTCTCTCCTCCTCCCCCAGGCTGGATGATTGACGCGGACAGCAGGCCCAAGTTCAAAGAGCTGGCTGCGGAGTTCTGCAGAATGGCCCGTGACCCCCAGCGATACCTGGTCATCCAGGTGCGTTCGGTCTCACTACGCTCACAGTCGAAGCGTTTCGATAACAACATTCTGGCAGCGATGTGCGTCAGCTAACTTAAGTTAATCAGGTTGAGTAAAAAATGTTGATTATGTCACGTGTGCTGCTGTTCAGGGGGACGACCGCATGAAGCTCCCCAGCCCCAACGACAGCAAGTTCTTCCAGAGCCTCCTGGACGAAGAGGACCTCGACGACCTTGTGGATGCTGAGGAGTACCTGGTGCCTCGTGGTTACAACATGGCTCCTCAGTCGTATACCACCAGGCCTCGAGTTGACTCCAATAGAGTAAGGACACTCGTCAACATTAAAATATTTAAACATTTCGTAATTACGAGTTAAGGAAAACAAAAAAAAGGGATTATAGAACAACAGGTGGGTTTGATAAGATTCTGTGTCTATAGAAGGGGCGTTGCAGATCTCTGCCAGGACCCCCGGAGGATGGTGAGCAAGCCTGTGTCTGAGGACCGTACAGTAGCTTGGATGGAGTATACAGGAGGGGTTGAGGGTGTCAGACAGTTCCCGGGGGGGGTCAGGGCATGCAGGGATTTAGAGGTGAGCAGTCATTTTAAAAGCATACAACTTAAGTTATGATTTTATATTATTCTCCTTATACAAAGACTAGACTTGAGGTTTTTTTTCTTCTCTCCGGTCAAAAACTGGCCAACTCGCTGTCCTCTACGTGTGCTCAAGGTGGCTAAGAACTTACAATACACTGAGGATTTCCCTCCGCTAATGGCCCACCTCCATCATTTCTTTCCCAGTGTGTGTGGCTTAAATCTGGACTCTTTATGCACCAGCTCCCCCGGCCCAAGGTTTCATTACTCAAGAGCGTCACACGCAAATAACACACGCTCTCTCTTTAAATGCCGTCGCCGCTTGCTCATAGACAATGAGATGCTTGTTTGCTCTGCTGCATGGACCGCGTGCCAGCTCCGCAGCTTATGCACCCTTACCCACATGACCTGCCCGTTTGCCGACGGCTCTTCGTTCCCTGGCGAACACAGACACACCCCCCTTCGAGGAGACACGCACAGCAATCCATCAAGGGTCTTCCGTGCTCAAGGTCAGCGGCCCTATCACAATTTGAAAACTCTTTTGGATTTCGCCGTCCAAATCCCCCACATGCCCAGACCGAGGAGCAAATTCATTCAAATCCAGCGGCTGGCTAGTCTTTGCCGAGGGAAGTTAGTTATTCAGGTTGCACCGCCGCAGACGCAGTCAGATACAGACGATTATCTAATCTGGGCTGATTTTCTCTCACGCTCACACTTGAAAAGAGCAGCGGATAATGAGTGGCTTTGAAGAAGGGATGAACAGAGAAGTTTGGAGCGGGCGGAAGCTGATTGCGATGGAGGGAAGACAGTGGGAGTAGGTGGACTGATATGACCCCGGGACATTTCCTTTTTTTTTCCTTCCCTGTGTTTTGTTGCTCCGCTTTCCTGTAATTGCCGCTCCAGTGCGAGCAGTTGGCAAGAGTGCAGAGGAGTAGGCCTGGGTTAAATAGCCCACGGCAAGCAAAAGCAGCACCACAAGAAGCCCGTTTGCTTGTATTTTTTATTTTTTATTTTTTTTTGTTCTTTTCTGAGGTTCAGGTGTTTGAATTGTAGCTTTGCCTGGCTGCCCCTCACACTCCCTTAAGGCTGATGACTACACCAGTAGAACTTTGTCTCAGAGTTTTACCTTCAACGGGCAGCTGCACTGGTTAAGGCTCACTTCCTTTGCTGCAAGAGGCATACAGATGGCATATGTAATTTTTTTTCTTTTTTTTTTGACATTCACACCATATGTGTCTGCTGCACTGTAGACATCTTTAGGTTGGCTTTTTAAACAACGTTGTTCCAGCTATTCAGAGTGGTTTAAACCAGTTACTGAGTAACATCAGCTTACATTATTCTTGTCTCCCACCTCAGAACCAGTTTGGCTATCGAGACGGTGGGCCGAACCCTGTGGACGGATCCGCGGTGGGTGCCCAGGCCGGCCCGAACCAGGAAGCAGCAGGTGGCTCGGGTCCAGGCCTGGAGGACCAGCGCTGCAACGGGAGCCTGCATAAAAAGAGCCTGAGTCAGAATGGGGCAGAGGACAGCGGGGGCCAGAGGTACAGTGCGGACCCCACCATCTTCCTCGGGGAGAGGACGTCCAGGGGGGACACGGATGAGGACGGATACATGACCCCCATGAAGGATAAGAGCTCCTCAGGTACTTAAACTGACACACAAAATAAATGTTGCTTAATTTGCCTAGTAGTGACCCTGATAGGTGAGTCGGAGCACTGAGCACATGCAACAAGCAGAATTGTTGGACGTTGCTTTACAGAGGCTAAAATAACTCCAGGTTTAAAACTTTATAACACTTTATAATGAGCTCATTTCATTGTAATTTCTCACAAAGATACACAAGTGCCGAGAGAGGAAAAGTCTACACCGCAATCTTTTTGGGCTGTCCCAGCGACAGAAACACAATTTAAATGTAAAACAAGTGCGTTATGTATCTGCCGTGAATTCCAGCCCAGTGTACCTTTTTCTCTGTTCTCTCGTCTCTTTGCTCATTCACAGAGTAAATACCATCTCTTGTACTCCATCCCTCCCATCATTTCGCCCGTTCGATTCATTTCATTCCATTTAATAAAATTCCCACCGAGCGTCTGCCGACAGCGGCATGCGTCCACGGCTACCACGGAGTCATGTTTCGCTCTTTTATCGTAATTCAGTCCATCAGCTCTGCTCTTGCGCTGCCGTCTTTGATTAGAGAGCAGCTCACGATATAACAAAAGCCTGGAGCAAAATGCATCTGATGCAATGTCAAGGAGCGGGAGAGTGGGCAAAATCAATAGGCTTTGCGCCCCACTATTACAGCACTTGGGAGCAGTGAAGAGGGGTCATTTGCTGGCATTTTCACCTCCGGCAGATGGAGTTTTGAGTGCCAAAGAACTGCTGGCAAGTTGCCCTCCTGGTCCTGAGTGGCTGCCATTATCGCCATAATCATCTTCATCTCCATCTTTTTCTCCTCATTAGCCAGTGATCTATTATTCTTCAATTTCCATTTCTTTTGTTTTATATTCTCTTGTATTCTCTCAATTTCATTTCTTTGGCTCTTCTCTTAGTCTTGTTCTCTCACAAACTATTTTCTCTCTCTTATTCTCCACACCCCTACCCTCCCTTTTTCTGATCCGTGCTACAGAATACCTGAATCCTATTGAGGAGAACCCATTCGTTTCGCGACGTAAAAATGGCGAGATCCACGCCTTGGACAACCCAGGTTACCATAGCACACCCAACAGTCAGCCTAAAGGAGAGGATGAGTACATCAACGAACCCCTTTACCTCAACACCTTCCACAGCCCCGCCGAGCTGGGCCTGGAAGCCCTGAGAAGAAACGGTATGCCCCTTCCAAGCCAGGCTCCTTCCATCTCAGCAACGACCTCAGGCTCCCACCTCCCGCTCACTATCCAGACCAGCCTGCCCCACTACCCTCTCCCCACGGCCCAGCCCTCTCCATCTGGCATGCCGTGCCTCCACGGCCCACCAGCCCACATCCTCCATGCTCACCACACCGTCAAACCCGCAGGTCAGCCTGGCAATGCAGGTGGCGGCTCCACCACTCAGAGCCAATCGGGAGCGACCGTCCAATCCGAGGTGTGCCAGTCTGGTGCCCTGTCCACCCCGGCCACAATCGGGCACAGCAGCCTGCCGGCCTACCAGAGCTACGGAACCATGCACCCTGCCAGCCTGCTGAAGCATGGGGGACAGATGTCAGGTAAAGCCAGCGGGAAGAAGCTCAAGGTGACCTTTGACAATCCGGAATACTGGCAGCACAGCTTGCCCCCCAAATCTTCTAACCAGGCAGCCCCCGATGGCGCCCAGGGTGGTTCCACCAACGCCAAACTCTTCTATAAGCAGAACGGACACATACGGCCGGCGGTAGCTGAGAACCCGGAATACATGACGGAGTTTTCCCTGAAAGCTGGCACCGTCCTGCCACCTCCACCTTACCGACAGCGGAACACCGTGGTCTAGATCCTTACATCTGACAAAAAAACGTTCCTCAATCTGTCTCTATCCTCCAACAACCCTGACATTCTCTCCTGTTCCACCGTCCCACAGCGAGAGGAGCAGATGCGACCGGAGCTGCCCCCGACTCTTTCCGATAACGCGCCATCTGCTGTAGACTGTAGCAACATCAGGAGGACGTGGACGGAACCCAAACAAGCAGACCCAAGTCAGACTCGCGCGCCTTCACTATATCCAGTCCATTTCTTTTTTCTGTAGATAGAGACTGCACACCGTGTCACGGAGAATGTGAAGGGTTATGGTAGTTTCCAGCAAATAACAGGCACATGGCGGTCACACAGCAGCGGACGCACGTATTGTCCTAACGCGGTAGACAGCTACGGCGTCAAACGAGACTAAGGACGTGAACTCACTGCCAGCCACTGTGGTGTCACATTCATGGGAGGAAAAAGATGTGTTGTTATTCACTGTTTACCAGTGACTGAACGATATTCTGCTAAGGGTTTCTGAAGTCAGCAGATATGTCAAATATGGTTTTGTGAATGACCAGGTAGAGTGAGGGGAAACAAAGAGAAAGATTTAGTAGGAATAACACGACGAGACAGGAGCACTGAAAGCTGATCAATCATATTCAGTCTTTTTGCCGATAGGATTTTACTGTACGTTTTTTTTATTTTTTTCCATTGAATCTGTGAAATTCACCTCATCTTTCTACTGTAACTGTGATACTGTGACGGCCAAAACTACAGTGATCTCTCCTCACCCGTTCCAAGTGCAACCGTGCACTTTTAATGTGCCCGATAACACACAAGGACGACCGCTGTTTTGTTGTTTTTGCTCGTCTGCTGTCAATTTAGAGAAAAAAGGATCAGAAACAGCATTTTTCAAGCCAAAGTGTGTGAGGGGAAAAAACACACTGTCGACATTTTTATACACTGGATGCAGCATCTGAAAAGATGAATTTTTATACACTGGTTTATCCCATTCAGATCTAGAAGCTCAGTTCGATGAGTAAAGGGTGATTTGCCATGTGAGTGGGAAGGCAATTAGGGAAATTGCTGTATCTCCTGAATAGTGTCATGAGGGCATCCATACAGCCGCTGAACTCGACATGTTCACAGACGGAGAGAGTGAGGGAGAGAGCGAATCTACAAAGAAGGCGGCAAAGATTCACACATGCCCCCTATTGAAGGTCTCAAGACAGCACCAGCAGAGCACAGTAAAAACATACTACTTGTGTGTGTGTGTGTGTGTGTGTGTGTGTGTGTGTGTGTGTGTGTGTGTGTGTGTGTGTGTGTGTGTGTGTGTGTGTGTGTGTGTGTGTGTGTGTGTGTGTGTGTGTGTGTGTGTGTGTGTGTGTGTGTGTGCGTGCGTGCGTGCGTGCGTGCGTGCGTGCGTGCGTGCGTGCGTGCGTGCGTGCGTGCGTGCGTGCGTGCGTGCGTGTAATTACATACTGTACTAGCAGGCTGGTTTGGCTTGGTCTAAGATGGCAATGCAGACCTGCACAATTTCAAAGCATTATAATACATAATTTCCACCAGAGGTCAATACCACAACTGTATTATAACTAAATTTTAAAGATATATATTTTAATGGACGTTATTGTCCAAAAGTTTGAACTTGGCAACCCGCCAACCTTGTCGACGTGAAATTTCATTCAAATTCAACTCATTTGCAAAAGCTAATACATTTTCTGATTGTTTTTTATTTTTTATATACGTTAACACAACGTGGGACGTTGCAAAATAAATTTTGCCACCAACGTATTTCATTATTTTAATGTATTTAATTTAATATTTAATATATGCTCGGAGCAGCTACAAACACATCTGGACTAGGTTAGGGAAAGATGATATCATACAGAAAGAAAGAAAAAAATCCACAGTGACTTGAAGCGTGAGACATGACAGGTTTGCTCTTATTACAATTGATCCGCATTCAAGAGGCAAACTCTGGTCTCCCAGGAAACAATGACATATTGTGCCACGACATCAACAATTTCAAACTACAACGCCTACTTGTCATCTTTTTAGTTGCTTGTCACCGTTTGCTAAATCATTCTTTTTTTCCCCCCCACAGTAGCTTGTTGTTAATATCAGCAAACGTGCCAATTGACAACAGAGAGGAGATCATGAAGTTGTTATTTTCTTTTCTTTTTCATTTCAAGTGCAGCTGCAAGTTGTGAATTTGCACTTTTCCAAACACTGGATTTGAATGAATGCAATCAGAGTTTTAGTCAATGTTCGACCATGCATCGCATCCATCAGGACGTACAGCTTCCCTTCGCCGTCAAACACGCACGCCAATTAAGTTATACCCACGGGTAGAGCACTGATTGCCCCTTTACGCTCAAGACAGCGGTTCTAACCCTCACTAGTGATGCCTCTGCGGGAAAACTGCCAGTCAATGCTGCTAAAAGTGCTGGTGTTACAGCCATTGTCTCCTCAGCCAAGCCATACAGGACCCGAATGCTTGATAATAAACATTTTGTAAGTCGCTTTCGCCTCAGAAGTTGTCCTGCGAGTATATCTCACTGGCGTCACACGCAACAAAGGGTTTTGTCTTTCTGGAACCCTGAGCGAGATTTTCGTATTATTCCATCCATTATCTGCAAAAAACTTCCACATCGACTCTGTCACCGCTTTTTTCATCATTCTGCTGCGGCGGAGCCCTGTACGAGCTGTTTTTCTTGTGTAGGGATATTTATTTTCACATAGTTTTTTTTATTTATGTGTGGGAAAGTGTTCGTCTGAGTGTGTGCAATGCTGTATCTGCTTGTCCTCCCCATCGAGCACTTTGATCAAACTAGCGGGTAAGAAAAGCAAGGACATCCGCCCTTCGTTACTGAAATATTCAGCTTGTTTATCTGGCACGTTTACCGCTTCAGAAAGAAAAACGCTTTTGCAGAAGTCAAGGGGAAGATGCCGCTGCCAAGAGAGCGTGAGGAAAACACACATTTTAGGTGGTACTGACCAGTTTGAAGAATGTCCTTGTTTTTTTTTTTTGTTTAGTTCAAACAGTATTTATAATGCTGCTTTTGATGATATCATGATTATTTGATGAGGGCGTATTTTGTACTCCATTTTGGAGCTCTAATTTAATGAAATAGAGACGGCATTTAATATCAGTGTGAAATATTTATGGCCGTGTTTGAGCTTGTTTATACTGAGGGATGAGAAAAGAAGCCCAGATCTGGGCTTCGAGAAGGAATGGTGGTAAAAAAAAGAAAAACACACGCCTTGGTTTTTTTGCTCTCGTTTGGCCTAAATTATACTGCGGACCCCGGCAAAATGTGTTTGAATCAGGAGCAGATTGCAACTCTGATGAGACGAGCGGCCTCGTGTGCTCTCGAGAGGACGCCAGAGTATCCGAGTCACTCAGCAACCCCCCCCCCTTCGCTCTTCCTCCAATCTCATCAAGATCCAAGTCTGTCAAGTATTGTTTTTGTCATCCAAAGGTTTTTTTCTTGGTGTTTTCCTTTTTGCAGAATGTCATCTGTCCTCTCCACTGAGTCGTCTCATTTCTTGTTTCAAACCTCCTTTTGCCTCGGATCTGTTACCTGCTGCTATTTGTCTCGGCTCTAAACACCTCTCTTTGTTCGTGGCAGCTCGAGAGCAACTGGTGTTTAGGACTGATCACTTTATCTATTTCTTTATTTCTATCTTTTCTCCGTTTCCTCTCGGGCCAAGGGGCAGAGTCATGTAGCCGCGTTGTACTGAAGTGAATCCTTCAAGTGTGTCATCCTCAGCTATCGTACCGGCTGCGACACACATATTAATGTAAAGTACAATATCACCCTGCATGGTACCCAAGTGTTTTACTGCCCTCCACCTTTGTATCTCCTCATCGGTAATGACATTATGTTGCAATTTCTGGACAGCGTGGGAGGAAATAACCAGATATTTTTGACTGAATTCTCTCGCACAAACTGGCTCCACGGTTTGTTTGTTTGTTTTTGTGTATAGTACCCTATATAGTCTTTTTAATATTGAGTTTGGGTTTTTCCCCTTATTATCAAGGATTGCTTTTTCTGCAAAGAAAAATAAGACTTGAATCAACGTGGTTACTCGTCATTGGTTCCTCACATCCCGACCGCACAAATCATCGCCCATGAGCGGACGCCATTCATTTCTCCGTTGCAATTATCCAATCGGTGTAAATGTACAGAATCTTTTGGATTTCCTCAAAAAAGAATTATCTAACACACTTCAACAAACAAATGTGAATAGTATTTTTATAAAAGCACTGAAATGGCCGACGTGGTGAATTTGTAAATATGGGAGGCGATGCTTTGGATTTATATGGTCTTCTCTCCGACTGCTGTTTTCTCCTGCTTATAACAACTTGTATAAAAAAGGAAAAAAAAAAAGAGCTGTACATACATTTATGTAAG
Source organism: Scophthalmus maximus (assembly GCF_022379125.1). Classification (NCBI taxonomy): domain Eukaryota; kingdom Metazoa; phylum Chordata; class Actinopteri; order Pleuronectiformes; family Scophthalmidae; genus Scophthalmus; species Scophthalmus maximus. The sequence goes on along the minus strand of NC_061515.1, from coordinate 23,322,931 downwards.
TGTACCTTTTGACTAAAGGGGATTTGATTTTAAAAGTGCTTGTTGTTTTTCCCATTCCCATGTGAATCTCTGTTTGGTGGCATTGTGGCTGTCCTTGTGAAACGTTTCAGTGTGTGGTGACGGACGGGGCGGTGGGCAGGGCGGTGGGCAGGGCGGGGCCAGCGCGCTCGTTGGATTCGCCCCGGTATCTCCGTTTTGCTTCCCCTCGCCCGCCACACTCCATTCGTCAGTAACGAGGGCAGAACAAGCTTTTCCTCGTTGTCTCTGTTGCTTTCCGATTCTCATAAAACCTGAAACCAGTGCTGCCAACTAACTTAGAATATACTGTTTGGGAGTCAGTGTCACCTCCCCTCCTTCTTTATCCTGGGGATATTACTGAGCCAAGTCTGAACTCCTCCGCCTCTTTACCTGAAAAGGCAGAGCACAGCCTCCGCAACACAACCGTGTGTTCACTTCATTTCTGATTTGCATGCTGGCAGATGAGAAGGCGTCTTCACTCACTCCTCCTCGCCTTCCGTTAGCCCCCCATACTCGTCCCCTTTAGCAATGTCTCTGAGTTCTTTAAAAAACCACGCCCAAAGCTTTATACCATAGAAATATCGTTCCTCATGTTTGTTACATGAATCTGTCAAAAGTATATTTTTAATTTAATATAAATAAAGATTGATTCAGTATATGTTGCGGTGGTTTGGTGGGGATTTTTTTTTGCACGTCTGTTGTGTCATGCGAATGCTCTTTCATAAGCTTATTCAGGGAGAAGACGTACTCCTGACAGTCCTAGAAATTCATCCACATAGAGAAGTGCTATGCATTTTGCTCCGCAGTCTTGCTCAAAGACACCTCAGCAGGAGAGCTCTCCGGTGCTGAAATCCAGATCTCGCGTCTGCTTGCTCAACACGCCGCCCTGCTGCCCGCGCACAGAGCGGAAAATGAAACCCCCCCCCCCGTTCATTTCTTCTAATGCTCTCACTCACAGTTTCAATAATACAATTTAACAGATGGTGTCTTTAATTATGCAAAAGGGAAGATCTGGAGTCACGGTTTGACCCAACTTCGCAAGGTCAACATTACAGAAGTTGCACTGGAGGCGGGATTCTGCACCGCGCCGCACATTCATGCTCTGAAGGACTTTCAGATGAAGGCCGGCTGCATCAAAAGGTCCCGCGCCGCGCTCTCCTACAACCTCCGCCGACAATAACCTCGCCTCTAATGGGCTAACGTGTGGATATAGCATTTTGCTCTCGATTTTTTCCCCCCCCATGCTGCGCCTAATCCGCTGTTTACCCAAGTGTTGCTTATGTAAACTGGCATAGGCAACATCGTTTGCTATGCAGCGCTCCTCCACCGCTGCTGCTGAATGCTGCTGCTGCTGCTGCTGCTGCACTCTAAGGCTTTCATTTCAATCATAAATAATACAAAACTGTCCAATGGCAGAATATGAGCTTTCTGAAGTCACTGCTATTAATACTAATAAGGCAATGGAGCGCTTTTAAGTAAACACTGTTTATGAACAGAACTCCACCAGCCTCTCTTTTTCCCCCGTCTCTCTTCCCTCTATTAGATCCCTCAGAGCGCCAAGACTCAATTAGTAAGCACATCCAGATCCAACACAGCAATTTAGAGAAAGGGGGCTTCTGCTGCAGAGCAACAGTATTTGCAGTATGACCGGTTATTTTCATATATAGCTACTTATTTTAAAATCTATATTAGGGTCTGCCTGCTTAAATCATGTCACAAGAATTATGCCTCATTTGCTACGGGGATAAAAAAAAAAAAATGTAATTGATACTCATTCACTCTCCTCCTAATGTTGAACTCACATAATGGACAGATTATCTTGGACATTAAGCACACTTGCCGACAGGACTTTGCACATTATCACCCGCAGCAGACAGCAAAGGGGGCAGGTCGCTGTTAATTTGGCAACTGCTGTATAACCATTTGTCACAAATTACAAGTCTCCTTTACAGCCCGTCTTCAAGCGGAGCTTGCGATCGCCCGCCAGGAGACGGGCTCCAGCTCCTGTCCTGGCGGCCTGCAGCAATCATACCTGCAGCTGCCCGGTTACACGCGGCGATGACAGCTCGTCGCCGACGGACCCGTGCTGTTTAATTGCAGCGTGTCACCTTGACGGAAGGGATTTACCCACACACCCCTGCACCAAAGAGACACAAGGCGGCCGTTTGTAGTGGCTCCGCAGGCTCAATGACACATATATACACTTTCATATACTTTTCACAAAACATGAAGGGGAACACTTAAATCACACATTTAAGACGTAGTCATTTCAGTCAATGGAAACCAAAACCGTTAACCCATTGAGAGCTGGATTCAAAATCACACGGAAAATCTAAGTAAAAACATTGAAATCACAGGCTAGTCCAACTTTCTGTGAATTTTTTATCACGCCAACTTATAGTGTGGCTCAGTAGTGTGTATGGCCCCCGTGTGCCTGTAGGGTCTCCAGACAACGTCTGGGCACACGAGCGATGAGTCGGCGGACGGCGTCCTGGGGAATTTCCGCTCAGACCTGGATCAGGGGCATCAGTCTGGACAGTCTGTCTGGTGCGGATGCACAGGTACATGATGTATCGTGGCTGCTCAATTGGATATAGGTCAGGTGGATAAGACGACTCACTTAACGGCACAAAGGAACTGCATCGTCCATTGCGTAAACCACAACAAGGAAGAGAATATAGTTCCCGCAGTACACGTTAAGCTCCGGCCAAACTATACCCGGGGTTAAAGTGGCCTAGCCTGTTTTGTACCCCTGGGGGGAAATTCTGGGACCATAATATACTTATCTAGTCCACATTATACCCCCCCCCCTTGTGTTTTTCATAAATAAGTCTGTATTTCAGTGTCCAGAGAGTTTTTTTCCCCATCATAATTTGTATATTTTTGGCTAAACCAGACTATATCTCTCCTGTCTACATCATACCCCCTTGCGTTTTTCACATATGAGCTTATTCTGAATAATATACTGGATTAAGTATGGAGTAATAGTTAAAATCCGATTACAAATTTAAGACAATCCATTATATCTTTATACCCCGTGTTATAGAACAGGCTAGCCCACTATTTTGGGCTGGCGCACCTATTTCTATCCCCAGTGATGGAAATGGCAGATGAGGGAACAGACCATTTGACAAAAACAACCGAACTTCGCTAGAGGAAAAAGAATCCCAATGGCGAAGGGGCAAAAGCAGGGGAGGAAGGAATGTACGACCACCGCTCGGAACTGCTAGGGTCACCAAAGCTGTCTGTCGCCCCTTCAATTGATCATTCTTTTTTATCGTTCAAAATAATTCATAATCCTTTTTCCAAGCATCTGTAACTTGCAGGATCGAAGCTGAGAACCGAAAGGCCGAGCAACGCCTCTCCCCGTGCTCATCTGCTGCTTTATGGCACTTCTCTTTGTCACGTAAGTGCTAATTCTACATCATTACTCCAGCACATTGCTTTTTTAAACTTCAGATCGTATATTTACATTCCAATAACATGGAAAATGCCCCTGGTCTCGAGTAATGTGCAATTAAGGGAGAATGTGTCCGCGACGTTGCTTCCACAATGCGGTTAAAGGTGTGAGGCGTAAATCACACTTACTGTATCACCCACCATGGGGCTACATCTCCCCTGTCGTGTCACGACTGCACATGATTAGGATAAGATGCAATTATGTGAATTATGTTCAATAAGGCCCTGCGTTGAAGCAGGAACGTAAAAAGTATGGATAATAAAAGCGATTATGATCACGATTAAGCCCTGGATGAATAACTGCCTTGTTTCTTCGGGGCTGTGCAATTATTGATTGCACATGGCGGTCAATAATTGAGGCTTTCAATCCTTTACCTCCGCTGTTACCCTTGGACTGGATCAGGATCATATCAAATATGATTTCTATGACATGAAATCAAGATGAATCTGGATGTGATCCCGGCAGTTTGGGTTGGTTGATAATAAAAGTGTACACACACAGAGTATCTCAGCCTTTCAAAAGATTATTATGGCTTCAGATAACAAGTTTACACAGTCATTTTGTGCTATCAGCTTCAAATAAAACTTGTTTATCTTATCTTTTACTCATTTGATTTTTATCCAGCCCCTTATCTACCTTATAACCCCAAAGCTATGTGCAACTTCTAAGAATGTATTGCTGACTCCATTGCCACCCAAGAATTCCCATTCATTTTAAAACACAATGGAAGATGCCAATGATGGATCAGTGTTTTTAAGAGTCAACATTTGTGATATCTATGTTGGCTCCATGTCCTGCTCATACTGCAGCAGCCAGCCCATTCTGAGGAGGAGGGAGAAAACGATCCCAGATGGGCGGATCTTTTTTTCCGTGCAACACAGTCATCAGGGCTGAGGAAGACGGCAGAGTAGGACGACAAGAGAGGGAGAGGAGGGAGCAGGAGAACAGGTTGAATGGAGGTAAAGGTTGGGCCCAACAGCCTGAGGCAGGCAGCTGCACACAACCACCTCTCAGAGGGAGAAACAGTGAACAGTGGATGATGTAATAAGTTGCATTGCATATAAATATATATGTATATATACATATATATATATATATGTATATATGTATATATATATGTATATATGTATATATATATATATATATGTATATATATATGTATATATGTATATATATATATATATGTATATATATGTATATATGTATATATATATATGTATATATATATATATGTATATATATATGTGTATATATATATATGTATATGTATATATATATATGTATATATATATGTATATATACATATATATATATATATATATATATATGTATATATATATATGTATATATACATATGTATATATATATATATATATATATAGTTTTTTACATGAGATATAAAGATTTTAGTGTTTAGTGTTGGCAAGATGAGCTTGCTTATTTTCTGGGGAGGTGCTTAGAAATATAAGCTCTGTGGTTATAATGAATCATTTTTAGTTTAAATAGTTTAGCTTTATGTTGGACTTCCATTGACAGAGGAACAAGCAATGTCTTCTGAATTTTTTTTCTACCTAATCACACAAAGAGTCGACAGCAAAAAAAGCTATGCAAACCTACATATTTACACACACACACAACACACACACACACACACACACACACACACACACACACACACACACACACTACAAAGCTCAGGCAGCTGCAAATGTTCTTTATTATACAGCTTGGTGAGAGGTTTCTGACTTTTTTTCTCTTTACTCCTGCAGTGACCCCGAGTAACGCGTGCGCGCGCTCACATGCACACAAGCACGCAACTTGGCCCGAGGACAGAGATGGAGAGCTCTAATTTCCACAGGGCCCACAGAGTCCCTCCATCCCTTCAAACTCAATCTCCCGTTTCCCTCACACACAACTACGCACACACTTAGAAAGTCGCACGCATACGGAGAATTGCACACACATTTGCGAATATGTGCACTTGAACGAGTAAAAGATAGAGAATTTTTGTTTTTCCAACATTTTCCTTTGCTAAACTCAGTTTATAAAACAGAAAGTGGACTCTTACTTCTGCCGTTTTGTCCTCCTCACCCTCTCTCCATCTCCCGCCGGCGCACACAATTCCTCAAATGACACTGACACCTTTTGACCCCGTCATACGTGCTCAGTCAATTACATTCCAAAGCTCCCGGACAGGGATGGGTATAAGACAAGATTCACGCTGGGAAAACCACGTAATACCCCTTTATCACGCGTCACTGGGCTCCCCGGGAGCCTTGGACAAGGGCCTGGCGGTTTGTAGAAAAAAGCTCCTGGAGAGAAAAGGATGGTTTGATGCGTAAGTGCATGGATTCTCAACGGGGCTTGAGGTACTCTGGAACCTAAAATAGTCCGAGGTTATGATTCTTGCTGCAGGTAAAACCCACCCATCGGTCACTTCCTGTCCTTTTGTGTTTTGTTGTTGTGTTTTTAATTTATTGATTTTTTTTTTAGCTTCTCACTCCATCAAATGCTGCTGTGAATAACAGCAGCAGCCAAAATCTCTAACGTGTAAAGCCCGGAGACGTCCAGATGGTCGGCAGCAACCCTACGATCCGTCAGAGAAAATGAAGCGGCGCGGCGTGAGACATTAAGCAAACAGAGGCGGAAAGCGTGTCTGCTGGTTGGTTGATGTGCAATGCTGTTAAAAGATGAGGCTGGAAATGGGAAAATCACTTTGAATCAAAACCATCTACTGTACATTAGTCTAATAAAGCCAACGCACTATTCACTAAGACTTTTTGCGAAAAATTCTCATATGAGCTTTCTTTCCAAGAGATAACTCTCAATAAGGAAGAGCCTAACGGAAACTAAATCTTTTGAAAGCATGTCATATTCCATTATTGCAATGAATACAACAAAAGTTAAGACTCTTTAGCTCATCAACCTGGCAAAAACTATTAATTGTCAGGGATAACAGCATAAATAGATGGATAGATCTGACAAACAAACCTCGCAAAATATATAAAATATAAATGATGCAAATGGCAAAATATAAGAATGGCAAAAAACTCAACAAGAATAAGGAATATAAATATAAAGAATGCACATAAAATAGTCCCAAGTATGTTCAATTTGTTACCAGAATGAGCATAAGAAGGTAACAGGAAGGTGCAGACATCATGAATATAATATAATCAATGATATTGCAAAGTGTTCTCACTTTTTTTTAAGACAAGGTTAGACTTTGGATCTCTCCAATCCGACGCCTTCTGCCATCCGTTTCTGTTTTATCAGTTCGCGCTCTGAAGCTGACTTTATCTCCAATTGTCTAGCTAAAGCGTGTGAGGGATTTTTTTCATCTCTCTTTTTTCCCCTTGCAACATTAAGCAAGAAGCGCGAGAAACGCCTCAGATGTTTCTGACGCAGACACATGAAGAAAAAGTCGTCTTTGGTGTCTCGCCCCTTGACTCCGAACACTTTGATGTGGGCAATGTGGGGGAGGGGGGGGGGGGGGTGCACTGTGGCAACCTCCGCCTACCTGCATCCGCTTTCATCCAGGAGTGGTGTTTGCCTTCCGAGGGGATTCCTGCCTGTGCAAAAAAAAAAGGCTCTGTAAGCAATGGTTACTTTTATGTACTGAAAAGCAGTGTTTTAATTAACGTAAGCGCAAAGGGCCGTCGACGGGAGCAACCCCTGCGATGAATCACGATGAGCGTGTGCAAACTTTTCCGTCCTTTTTTTTCTCTCCTGGAGCACAACAGTGGGCTGTTCGCTCATACGTTTGCGTGTGTGCGTGTGTGCGTGTGTGCGTGCGTGCGTGCGTGTGTGTGTGTGTGTGTGCGTGCGTGCGTGCGTGCGTGTGTGTGTGTGTGTGCTTGTGTCTTTGTAAATGTGTCATTGCGTTGTTCCCACCGGCTCCTGCGGTGACTGAGTGCCTCTAATTGAGTGTGCTGCTCGCTCAGACAGGAGGTCTCAGACGGTGTTGACATTCAGGCAGTGGTAGGCCACCATTGGGGATGACAGCTGATCATTCTTCCAGCCAGCACCCTAATTGCCCGGAGATGGAGAGAGCAAAGGAGAGAGGCATAAACAGAGAGAGGAGGGGGGGGGGCTTTTGAAACCACAAACAGGTTTCCGGTTGCTTCCAATCAAGCCTCCCATCCTGCTGTTTCGTCATAATGGGGTCCCCCCCCCCACACACACACACACACGCTCGTCCTGCGCTGGGTAGAAAAGCAACCAAACGCAACACTGCCTTCCTGCTCCCTGACTGAGCTCCTGTGACCACGCCGCACTCCCCCGGCGCTCTCAACCGAGCATCTTCACAGCACTTTCCCAATTACACCCAAAGTGGTGAACTCCTGTGTGTGTGTGTGTGCGTGTGCGCACGCACGCGTGTGATTTCATTGTCGCCTGGAAGCATAGAGAGCCGTCGAGCTCTCTCAGTCTTCCCGTGTCTCTCTCTGGGACACACACACACACACACACACACACACACTTTGATGTATGGAGTCAATCAGACTTCATTGGACAGTGTTGTGCCGGCCTCAGGATATTAGCGAGCTCACCCTCTGCTCACCCAGATGATAAACTTTTTATGTGTCCACAGGCTTTTGTGGAGCAATAACATCATTTCTGGCCTTTCTCACCCTTTCGCCATCCATTTCAGCGAGAACTCTGAAAAAAAGTGTGTGCGGCGTAGCAGCACCATGCTCGGAGCGGCGTCCAAGACCCTCCAACGAGCAGGTCGACGACTGCCAACGCACAGGATCAGGTGAGCGGCTGTATTTCCATCCGCTGCAGTAATGCATGGCAGTTTTATCCTTACAGTATTAAAACATCATAGTCCTCAACCAGTTCCTTCCCCCCGAACTTATGTCTGAAAACATCGATCCGGCGACTTATAAAGTGTCCCCATTCTCCATTTCCGTCCGCCCCACCCCCGAACTGCTCTCGCCAAACCAAACATAAAGATGACGACATTTCTCCCTCAAGGCAGAACCTAGAATCGAAACCTTACAGGTTCAGCTTATGGGAGGCTCAGGGGTACAGGTCGATGAGATCCGGCGGGGGAAAAGAGCAACGAGCAGTGTGTTGCAGTCGTGTGTGTGTGTGTGTGTAATATAACACATAGGTGTCATGTGTTTACAAGTTTGCCATTGACTGTGCTACTTACATTGTGACATCTTGGAGGAATTGCTGCTTTTGTATGTAAAAAAATAAATAAAATGGGGATGAAGGCCTGGGCCCAACGCTTCCCGTTGAGGGCGTAGGGGCCTCCCACTGTCAAATCGTCAAGTGCACGAGGACTCGCTCACGGATTGTTTAAGCCCTTTATTCCCTCAGGCAAGCCGGTTTGCCTGAGGGAGTTACCCACAGTTCATAGCGTTGTGATGTGAAACACGGTTACCATGGGGGAGGGGGAGGCTGGAAAATGGGTTTTAAAAATAGATAAACAACTGCCATGCCGGGAATTTTTTTTCATTAATTATTTGCAAATTGCCTCTCGTCCACTCTGGATTTGAACATGTTCCGGGGTCTTGCCTTACAGTCAGTTTTGCCTTGACTGTGAAGGAAGTAATATACAGGAAAATAAAATGTCCTGAAACCGCCAGTCAGCAACATGTTTTATGCGTTGTCAAGGTGACGTAAAATTTTTGCATGGTGAAGGTAAGGTGCTGTAAAAACAACAAGTCCTCCAACTCGTACGACAAACTGCATTGTACAACCATATCGACCATTTCCTAAAACACCGTGTGCTCCAAAAAAAAAACCTGACACACAAAGTCACGTATGATTAAAAACGATGTACACCGCAGACGCACACACACACACACACACACACACCTGTCATGCACGTCTACAGGACTCCACTTGAGATTCATAAGCTTTTAATGAGAGTCTCGTGGGTGGCGTCATATCTGACCTTGCTCGCACCCCTCTCTTATTGCCATACAACACACAAGACGCTGACAGGAAGCTGACAACTCTGTGTGTGTGTCTGATGACACAAATCTAGAGCTTTTGGCAGAATATACGCGCACACACATCCTTTGAGCGTACCCACATACGTATGTCTGTGATAGGGGCGGGTATTTGAAATGTTTGGTGGATCTGTGCACGGCTCCTCGCGTGTCTACGTACATGTGCATTGTGCATGCGCGAGGGTGTGCATGTTCAACATGGTTGTCAAGTGCTTGAGCGAGCCAATCTCTCATCTGCCATCGGCTCAGATGAACTGACACGCAGCCAAACCAAACAGACATAAAGACCGAGCGGAAGGCATCGCTATGCAGCTCAGCAGTGCAGCTTGTCCTGACCCTGTCTGGGGCCCTCTCCTCTCCGCCGATTCTAATGAGCTCCCCATGGGATCGGACTTAGTGCAGCCAGCGTCCCAATGAGGCGTGGAGAGGGGTGGGGGGCAGTGGGGATAGTGGGGGGGGGGGGGGACATAAATACACACTTACTCACCTTTGTGCATCCATCCAGATACACAGGTTCCTTTTTTTTTTAAACACGCATAATCAGAATCCCCTTCGTGATTTATTCAGTATTATTCTGTAAGGCTTAATCCGAGAAAAATTGTATGGGGGGAAAAATAAATCCACTTCAGTTTTATTTTTATCGCCCCAAATCACAATTAACATTTTCTCAAGGCACTTTACAAGGTTAAGACCTTCCAACATTATAGAAATCAGACCCCATTCACTGCTTTGCATATTTCATTTTAGATTATCTATATCTGTAGAAAAAGCATTATTATTCTAACAGGAAATAAGTTGTCTCTTTTTTATTTTCAGGGCCACAGAGGATTTGCCAAGGCCACACTACTTATCGCCAATAGAATACTAGCAAAAAACAAGTCTCATTGGCTGTCAATGTACTCTCAAGGGAGAATCTGTTCTCCAAAGTATTCGCCGCTCCGAGATGGTTCATCATGTAGCTGTGCAGTCGCGTCCATCCTGGAAACATACCCTGTTCTTCAGATGGAAAGCAGACGAGCTACAGCAGCTGTGAGTAACTTTTCCTGGGATTTCATATTTGTGTGTAATAAGATGCAACAAGAAAATAAGACGTAGTCGTATCTGTTCACACGGATGCAAAGAGAGGGAAACCTTTCGCTTGCGCTCAAGTCCAGGAGGACAACTCCCTGGGGTTGAACTGCTGCCGCAATAGTTTCAGCCAAACTTCCATCCGCGTTAGTTGCAAACAACGATCTAGTGCGCTGTCTTTAAAGCCATGTTCTGTCTTTGCGGGTGACACAAAACCCTTATTTGCCTGCAATTTCCCTCATTGGTATCAAAGGTTAAATGGTAAAAGGGCTGATCAGGTATTGTCTGCGCTAGACAAGCTCATTAATGTGTCACAATTCATTATCAGAGCCCTGTCCTCACCTTGTCAGGTGGCTAATGGGAATATCAATCATAGGCTTCCCCATCACGACCCTTCTCACATCTCTGCTTCGCATCTTGCCTCTGTTGACTCCACATGCCCAAAATACCACCAGGCCCAAACAGATCTGTCTGGAACAAATGTCAAACACAATTCGGCTCAGGAGTAAACACCCACAAACATGGCTGACATACAAAGTGCGATTCTTTTTTTTCTTTTCTTTTTTCCTTGATAGCCAAGGTGGCCGGTGCTGTTGTTTAACACATGTTTTCCAGAATAGATCCAGTGTGTTCATGGTGACAGGGTGTGGAGGAACTTTTATTGTAGCCTTTAGGGAAGTGGGAAACACAATAAAAATTATGCAAATACAATATACACTGCGTGATATGAATAGTGAATCAGATTAGATCAAATACACAAGAAAATAAAGCAGAGAGGTGGGTAGGGACAGGTATGGGTAAATAAACAGCAAAGAAATCCAGTCAAAAAGATATACTATAAGTAGTGTCAAAATATGAATTAAAAAAAAAGCTATGACAAAAATATATTTTAAAGATTAGTTAAAGCATAGTTTAAATTGATAAAACACACATTTAGATTGATAAGAATACTGTCAAGTGTGAGCCTGCATGATTTTAATTGGATTTTTGATTAAATTAAATTTATTGAATTCATTATGTATCATGAAAAAAAGTTTCAGTACGCTTAATATTCATAATATTAATAGATTCAATTTACAAATAATTATTTAATTGATTGTTTAAATAAAAGATATATTTTAAATCGATCCTCAGTTTTTGTGTTTTCTATTTACATTTCTTATCACTAACAAATGCTATGTAAGATCGTGTCATTTGATTTAATTAAAAGTATTTAATATGATTTATTTGAATAGTGCATTTCTAGCCGTTTTCTTTTGCACAGCACCAAACGCAGGATATATTTGAACATATTTGTAGGGATATCTTTATCTAATTTTTCTAAACGATTCATCGCGAGAGCTTCGTTTGTTTCCTGTGTTGGTGTCCAAACAGGTTCAACAAGTTTTTTAGATTAGGTCTCATCAGTCAACACTTGTGTGATCAGCTGCCAGTTCGCATGTTAACATGACACCGCTTTAAAGGACCACTCGGTAACCTACGGGATTGTAAGGGCTTTGCTTGAGGCCCTTTTCTTTCTACATCTCGTGAGATATTTGACTGCTTCCTGCTTCACATGCAGACTACAGCTAACATGCAGCGTATGTTGTGTGATTTCATTTGAACCAAATATCAGCCTACATAAAAAAAAATCAATAATAAAGTTAGAGGTTATCAATGAAAAAAGTCGAGCTGTTTACTGAAGAATCTCTGCGTCACTGTCCTCTGATTTTCCACCAATTTAAATTCTAATAAGTACAGTACATGTTCCCTGGGGCGGCCGCTTCATCTAAATGAGCCGCTGTGATTATTTAAGGTGTGTAATTATAATGGCAAATCAAATCACATTCAATCCCTTTTTGCGTCAGTGGAGCAGGTTGAAAATGTGTCATTATGACACCTTTGTTTGACGAGTGGCGCTTTGTTTAAGGAAACAAGGAGGTAATTGTAAAAGGTGAAGCTGTAGAGGAAGCAGGCCAAGTCTGAATTCCCTCCCGCTTTTCCTCTTCCTTTCTCCACCTTTTTTTGGGGGGGTTTTGGTGTCGAGTTGATAGAGCTAAAGTTGAGAGGAGTTCATCGAATTGGACAGCTCGATAGCAGGCGTCGCCTCCAAAAGCTCCTGCTCTCAAATTGCCTGTAATTTCATTTCTGTGCGTAAATATGTGTTTCTTGTCAGGTGCGTGGCGGCGGGGGGAGAAAAACAGGCACGCAGACAGCTCTGACAAGCAATTAAACTGTAGCTTGTTTGGGAGGGAGGTTGGGATGAGCTCTGGCCTGCTGGCGGGGCGGAAGATTGAATACTCCGGAGACTGCGCAGAAAATGGCCGCAGGGCAAACACAGTGGTGGGTCTAGCACACACACACACACACACACACACACACACACATGCACACACACACTGCGTTTGATTGTATTCTAACGCCCGTGCTGTTGATTGAGCACGTCTGGTGTGATGGAAATAGTTGATTTGCCACAATTGAGGCGAATAGTTGCACATCACGACACCTAATTTGCCTTAATGTGCAACATCATAACCTAGAAAATCTGGCATCTGTTATTGTTGCTTTGAGTGCAGAAACAGGCTGTAGATCTGAAATAGCAATAACTTTGTTCACAACAACATGCCTGTTTGTGCACCTTCATAAGTAGTTTGTGTTTAAATGACTTGTACTGTTATAGACCTTTTGATACCTTTTTCATGATACTATTAGCTTATTTGTTGTTATTATTCTGAAGGTGAAAATAGCCTGTTTCTGTTAATGATAATCTAAACAACCCCCACAACTAAGTTTTCTGTTCCGCACCCCTGTCATATTTATATTTTAAAGTTTCCACAGCAACACCTTTTTTCTTGGGTTATGTTCATAGTTGTCCGTTTTAATAATAGTCCATGAGACAAACGTCAGTAAACACTATTCCGAGGAGTTTATGGTATCAGGCTTTAGTTTCAAGTCCACTTTAATACAGCATGATGTTTGATGGGTAAATTGGGGTCCATTTTGACTCAAATTGACCATTAAACAATGTATGCTTTGGGGCGTGGATGCCTTGTGATTGACAGCTATTACTGTCCAATCGGTGCACGGGCGTTCGTGCAATGGACAACCTCTCAGTCAGACCCACACCAAGATCCTCCAAATATTGTTACTTGTGGTTCTAAAAAACTAATATAGTGCCTGCTCCAAATTCTTAACTCGAGGCTTCAAAACTGCAGTTCACAAATGAATGGGTGATGTCATAAAAACATGGACGTGAGTTCTAAGCTAGAATCAATTTTACGGCAGACTCAGAACTTGAGTTACTATCGTCCAGTCTCAAGCAAGCGCTGACACAAAAACAGGATTCTGTGGAATCCTGGACAGGATCGCTCATTACCAACCAGTAATGAACAATGAGTGTTTTTGCTACACGCTAATTTTTTGGGTACTGACTCATTGTATGTTTAATTTGGACACAGCAGTGGCTTTGTCTGGCATATGGCATGGCGTCACCCGCCGTCCAGCCATCGAAGGCGATATCTCTTCAGGAGTCGACAGCGGTGCAGCAGACCGCGCTGGCAGTGGTTACATCCGATACGTAACCTTCCCGTGGCGCACACATTAGTGGTGTGTCAAGAGTCGGAGGCTGGGGAAGTGACTCTGACAGATGGGTGGATCAGCGCAGCTCTTCCCAGCTGTGAAGTCTCACCCTCAGGGGGAGGGGGGGGTCCCAGGGCGACGCGAGACGGCTCTGTGGGAACGAGTACAGTTAGTCCTTTCATGGATGTTCCATTAACTTGATTAATGGCCTAATTACCGCCAGTAAACACTCCTAAGAGATAGGAAGGAGGAGGAAGTGAGGGGCAATAGAACCCAGCCGGGTCGTGGTCAGTCAATTATCCGTCTTCTTTTGGAAGTCAAGAGCACAAACCTTACTCGGACGACTTTGTATCGTTTACCTGGAGAAGTTGGCCGCATCTACATCCGCACATTTGCTGGCAGCTTCAGAGTTCAACCACAGCGTGACTTGTTGAGCACTTCATTGGTGGCAATGTACTCAATGATCTTTCATACCCAAATTCCACATATCGGTGCGACCAGAGGCCCACTTCTCTGACCTTGTGGGTCTGACACTCCGGCATTTCTACACAAGAAATGCTGGAATGGAAATCAGTTTGGTTTAATGTCACTGCTGCAAACAGCAGATTTGAAGAAAAGAAAGAAGATGAAAGAAGAGAGAAGTAGATTCCTTATTATATGTATGTTGGTGAACCAGCAACAAAGACAAGGCTTCTATGCAATCACCGTGTTGTGTGCACCTCATAGGCAATTTTATTTTTACAGGATTTCTATTGTTGTGGGTTTTTCATTATTTTAATTTTAATTGCAGCTCATGTTGAGGTTTATCTGTATCTCTGATATCATCTTGTATTTACCCATTCACACAGGCGGCACTTTGGTACGTGGATTGGTCTGATAGCATTTCTTTGATCAAGCATAATAGAAAGAACTGCGCTTCTTCTCTTGTTTTGCTTTTAAAAGAAAAGAAGGACTGTTGATTAAACAAAAGGTTTCACGGCGAATGCGAATCACGCGCAGGTATAATTACCGCCTAAAAGGAAATGGGAACCAGGAGAAAATTAGCCTCTTCCATCTCTTTGAAAATAGGATCTGATTGTGAAAACACTTAGGAGTAGCGTGTCTGTTGTGTCCCCCCCCCCCCGCCATCTCCAACCGCCGCGTGGGCGGCTCGCCTCGACCTCGCTTGCCTCTGCCCGCGTCCCCCTCTCTGCACACGTGGGCCGGGAGCGTAGCGAGGGCCTTTGCGCTCTCACCGAGAGGGGCAAGGAAAGCGGGCCTTCATCTTCCCCCGCGCCCAGTCTGAAATGCCGCCAAGTTCAGCGAGCCTGCCGCGACCCACCCCCGAGCAGCGCTTGCAAGTGGTTCCAAGGCCGCTTCCTGCTGAAGCGTGACGTGAAACTGAAATGTAGTTACTGTAAAAAAAAAGAAAAGTGGTGGAGTAAGTGGAGCTGATTATGAAATATATGCAAATGCCATTTTGCATAATGTGGTAACCTTCAATTAGGTAGTTGTATGTATTTGCTCTGGCGTGTGTTGCCAAATGCTTTGCAGGATAATCATTTGCTCTGGACATGAGTGACGGCGATGCCAGCAATTTTGTTTGCAATTTGCTGAATTAAGGGCATTATTAAAAATGTATTATAACTTTCAGTTGTTAGGGACAACTTTCCTGAAAACTCTCCCTTGGCAGTTCTTAGTTCTCACTCCTTTAACCCTGCAAATCACTGGGTTGTTAGCTCAGGCTTCATTTTCAGCAGCGTCGTTGTTGACTTTCTCTGGAATTCTGACATTTCCCATTTAAAGTGAGTTCTTAGGCCCTTTCCCAGGCTCACATGTATAAAACGGGACTCTCCCATATTGTTTCATCGATTCTGTCCTGCGGCAGCTTTGCAACAGAGCCCCGCCTCATAATTGGATTGCCGCGACGGTCGGCGAATGCTTCGATTCCCCCTGCAAGAGCCGGAGGATGGCGGAAGTGCTCGTCTGTTTTGTGTGATGAAAGCCGAGCAGAGGAGTAGCAAAGATCAGATTTCATACAAAGAGCTGCGTGTCAGTGGCATATTGTGCACCAGTGTGAATGAAGATGAAAGGAAGCATGGCGGTAAAGTGAAGAAGAGCAGATTTGCTTTCTGTGTGTGTACTCATTTCATTATGGTTTGTGCATGGTGCACAAGCATTCATTTACACCCAGGGAGCGGAGTTAACAATTGTATCATTAGCCTTAAATGATGAAGGATAAGACCTTGTTTCTTGTATATGTATATCCTCAGGCACAATGTTTTCTGTGAGTGTTATTGAAGAATGCTAAATGCTCCCAGCTCTGTTATTGGAGATATACACTATTTGGGTGAAATTAAGGAATCTGCCCTGGATAGGAATCTGAATTCAGCACAGTCGTGAAATACAACCCTCCACTTATTAGACACATTAAAAAAAAAATTTACACCAGACAAGATTGAAAATAAGGCGCTAATGCATTTATGGGTGCATTGATAATGGGTTGAGTGCAATGGCAATAGCTAAGTACTACTTACAAAACATTGAATTGAAGTTGATTTTGCAACCATTGATTTGATTGACTGTGAGGTATCCTAGCCTGGATCTTTCCCAACAATTCCCAGCACTTCCTCTCGCCGACGCGGTCCAAGCCGAGGTCTCTTCACCTGCTTGGCACTTGCAGCCAGACCCGCTGTAACTCTTCCACCGGGGCGATCTTCCGATGTGTAACAGGAACTGTCGACATAGACATAAACATAGACTCAAACATATTCTAAACACACTGATCTGGAGAGGCCACTGCGACTGGGTGCACGCCGCAATCTTGCAATTTGCCATCGTTCCAAAAATGTTTCATCAAACTCACTAGAACAAGAAAACGTTGATCATAAAAATTTGAATCAGCCAATGAAAGTGCCTCATCAAACAAAGCGTGACAGTGCTGGGATTTTGTTCGGTTTTCGAAATGTCGGAAAAAAAGGAGTGGCTCTGTTATGAACGGACTTTATTGGCATCGTCAGCCTGGGCAGGTGCAACCCGACAGGCCACGACAAGCCCATTCTCGAAATGCAGAGTCCAACGCTGGGAAAGTGACAGTTTGTTTTTCATGATATGTCTATAGGCAGTTTGACATTTTTACAGTGTCCGTACGATTTTTGGTGCATCTGGTTACAGTGTAAGCAAGCCAAATAAACAGGTGGCTTCTTTTTAATAATCAGCCAATATTTACTTTAATATAACCTGAGTAGCCATTCCGGGCCCCTGTGGCTTTTTCACAATAAAAGCCACCCTGTCTTTTTGCCATTGGGACGCTTTTAATCTGGAGCAGCAGCGAATTTCACATCTACGCACTATTTGCGTCGCTCGGCGACAGTGACGCGAACTTCGCGCCTAGTCGAGTCGTTGCATTGACTTTGTATTTAATCTACACTCACCTATAACACAAAATGAAGCAGCATTATTTCCTGTGGGTGGCGGCCCTAACCCAGCCAATGCTTGATATTTGCATAACATGAATACCAGGTCTGACCAGATTGAATACATGTCATGTGCAGTGGGTATACATTTGCAAGATAATGAGATCCAAACTCCAACCCATATACATGATGCTAATAATTGACCTCTAAATTTCATAATATGCCTTCATAGAAACTGAGTATCGTCAACTTTTTTTTGTGGCAGGGGATCTGTGATGCTCGAGTGGATCCCAGGATATGCAGTTAGGGTTTAACTCTCAAAATATGTTCTTACACATAGTCATTCCATTAAGTTTACAGAAACCCTACTGGCCACTGACAAAAAAAAATGTGTTACAGTGAAATGGAAGTCAGACCTCCCATTGCCAATTGGATTGTGACTCTCAGAGGTGAACAGAAACCTCAGAAGAGACGACTCACTCAAGGAATAAGAATATTCATATATTCAATATTCAGTTATATTTTGTCTAGTAAAACAAACCTCAAGCATGGAGAATCTCCCGTCTTACGGGACTGAATGATCACAGACATGGTCTCTCTTAACGTCATTAAAGCTGACCACACCCCCTTTTTAGATAAAGTTCAATTCAGTTTCTACAAGACAGTTGTATTCCCGCAGGATTCATATTTTTACAGAGACATTTTACTCTCTGCAAGAATGCACAAACAGGTTAAATTGTGCAGGGGGCTTTACAAACAACAGAGATGACCGACTGAGTCAGAATTAAAATCTCCTGCGGCCCTTTCAATGTCTACAAGTCACTGGTTGCCTACAGTTCATGTTGATCGAATGCAAAAAAAAGAGGTAGTGTGAGTGACGGGTGTAATTTTTGTTCAAAGTTTTTCAAATGCCCTCCCTTCTGTTTCTTGCGAAAGGAGATCTTTACCACTGGAACCCTCTCATGAGTGTCCTGGTGAATTTGAGCGAAAAGGAAAACGGGGAGCAAGGTGCCACAACAGATGGTACCTCACACCCCTCTCCGTCCCGCGAGCCCACTCTGCGTCCGGCGCTGTGCTGCCGCTCTGGGCACGGACACTGTGGGGCAGAATTCATCAGCAGGATCAGGCTGGCAATAAGTAGGCGGCCCAACATCTCCTGTGTAATTTTCTTTTCGAAGGAAACACGCACACACAAACACACACTCCCACGGTGAGCGATTATCACTTAGCCTTACGGGGGAAAATCCCCCCGAAAAAACGAATCATTGATTCGGGAAATGAAACTACCTTGAGCTGAACCAACTGTGTGCAAACACTCTTTGTTGCCACACTTCAAAACAAATCCATGCAGAGGACACAGTCCTTCAAGAAGGGATTTTCGAAAACGCCCTCACTCTGTCCCGGCGTCTGGATTGTGGCGGCAATAAATGGATTGTAGCAAACAATTCACAGTGGAATAACCTCCGGCGGCGGCGCGTTCTAACCTTATTGCCTAAATTACCTTATGTCTGGCCTTTTTTATACAACTCGCATGGCAGTCCGCTGGCCTTTTGGAGAAATGTCCTATTCAGAAAGGGGATGAATAGGAAAGAAATAGAAACAGGCACTTGTGCTAAGGAGCAGCTGCAGCGGTAAGGCCATTGTCGTTCTTATGTGAACTTCTGCGAGACCCTGGACAGCGGAAAAAAATGCACATTAAACTATTGTAGAAATTCTGAGCCACTGTTTGAATATATTCCAGGATTTTTCTGCAGTTCATCGCCGTCGCATTCACAACAAACTTTATTTTTCTACATTTTGCAGCAAGCCTGCTAAAGCCCTTTTTTTTTTTTTGCAGACAGAGCAAGGACACTCCACACTTATACACTTTGCATGCATCGCTCATCGCATATCGTCGACCGCTGTTTTTCAGTTTTTTTAGTCTTAAATTGGCGCGCGGAGCGGGCACAGTTGGCCCGGCCTATTTCTGTCCGGTCCAGTCAGTCTTGCTTGTTTGTCTGCGTGTCGAGAACAACTTAGTCCCCGGAAAGGAGGGGAAGCTGCAGCTATGTTCCTTATTACATATTCCCCCTGAAGAACTCGACACCATGTTCACTGAAAACTCTGGCTCCTGAGACAGACTGAGTCTCACTCTCGAACAAACAACATGACTCCTGGATTTCCAAACCTGAGCTGAATATCAAGGAGGAGGAGGAGATACACATGGAGTATAGCTGGTATGGTTTAAGTTAGATACGTGTGCCTTGTGTGATCGCAGTTGCAAATAAATGACCTTGTGGACGCCCTGCAATTGTGTAACGGTTGTTAAATATATCAGCAAACGTGGAAATTTGAGATTTCCAAAAATTAAATCGTTGTCAGAAGTAGTTACAGCCTCACCTGTACGATCTGATTTGCGTCGGCAGCATTAGTCAAACACGTCGGGCCAAAATAGACTCTTTTATTTTTTTTATTCTCAGATGATTCCTGCAAAAGAAAAAAGCCTCAGAGTAAATAATGATTCTCCCACATGTCTCTGCCTGAATCACAGTTAGATCTTAATGTAATGCAATATGCATTATCAGGTTGTGTCTGAGGAGCTGTGGGGTAATTTTAAAAGTCCAGGTCCAACAGCACCACCCTCTGATCGACCGGAGGAACTGCCGGCGGTCTCCGGTTTTCACGGATGACTCATAATTCAAATTATGCACCCGGAAAACATTGTGTCATATTAGCTACTGTGGTTGAAGGTAGCGGGGATATTAGAAATCATACAAAGAGTTGAATGTGTGGAGGCTTTGGTTCGTCCTTCGATCAGATCTTAAAGGTTCAGTGTTATTCCCTCACCCTGTTTTATGGCTGTGTGTTGACACAGTGGAATAATGATGAAGATGTATCTTGTTGTTCCAGCTCCTGAAATATACCAGTTTATTTCCCCCCATCTTGATGCTTCCTCTGAGTTATTTGAGCAAATCTGACACTTGTCTGGCTTGTCCAGTCCTCGGCTCTCCAGTGGCTTCAACAAACTCCGCAAACTCGTCTCCTGGGAGTGGACTCGAGGCCCGGCACCCGCTGGAAAAACCCAGCTGCCTCATGTCAGAGTCCCCCCCCCCCCCTCCCTCCCCCATACAATACACACAGAGATGTGTGTACACACACATACACACACACAAACACACGCACAGTTTGAAGTGGAGGCACATCTTCACACCCCTGTCCGTCACCGCTCACCAACAGGGTTGCCACAGACATGCACTGACATCACAATTAAACCGAGAACGCCCCGGCTCTGCACGGTCATCCATCACATGCATCCCACCCGCAAACACACACACACACACAAATGCACACGCACCATGACAGAGAGAGCCGTGGCAAGAGGGTCTTCCTGCATGCTAAAAAGGAGGTTTGCACCTCATGCTGGGAACTGAACAAAGCATCATGATTGCGGTGTGAAAATAAATTTTCATCATCAATTGGACAGCAGCCTACAAAAGAGAGAGAGAGAGAGAGAGAGAGAGAGAGAGAGAGATAAGGACAATATGTTTCTCCACCTCTTGCTTTCTCCTTTTTGCTCCTTCTGTGTGGAAAAAAACAAACAGCGGTGGAGTTTTGATGACTATCCTATGTTTTTCCTGCTAATGCAGAGGTGCAGATAATTCCATGAGTGTCAGGGACGATGCCATCTTCAGGGACCCCTGGCACTCGGCAGACGGGCGGCCCCCGGTGACTCTGATCTCTTCGCACGAGCACGTCCGCCTCCATTAGTCTCTGGCATTGTGCTCGAAATTGCTCTGACTTGTCGGGTGATTACCTCAAATGAACAATTAGGCGGCTGGCTGTCAAAATAACTTGCTCCCCGTCTGTGAATTGCTTCGACGGTTTTAACGGCTGCTGCTGCTGCCACCACTGCCATCAAGGTGCTCCAAATAAATGATCCATCCTGGAGGGGAAATGTCAGCCAAGAGCCCCTTGATAATGAATTGGTGCGCAACATCTAGTCGCATACGCTGTAATGGGATAATGATGGAGATAATGCTGTTATTGGGGGAATTAATACATTGGCAGAAGACGTTTCTCGATTGAGCCTTCGATGCATTTTTTGGGTTGTATGTGAGTCGGTGATCACGGGTTTCATTGCTTAAAGTAGAATGGCACTTAGTAGAGCGCATACCTCTGCCAAGGCCCAACAGTCTCCTAGATTTTTTATTATTATTCGGTGGGAAATCGTTGATAATGTCATTTAAAGAAAGTGATTCCAGGATCCGCCCCTATATCCAGATTCACGCCAAAAGTGTTCCTTGTGTGATCCCGCTGACAAACAAACAACCACCCAACCAACAAGCAAACCAATGCATGGGGGCGAAAACATAACCTTCTTGGTGGAGATAATAATCTCAAACATTATCTCAATTTCCACATTGGAAAAGATAATACTTACTTTAAAAGGGTGGAGGGGGTACAAATCAATGCCGCAGAGCCGCATATTTTAAATGAAAGCGTCTTCCTTGTCAAATTACCCACCATGCAACTTGACTGGAGACTGCTTGATCAGAGGTTAGGGCGTGTTGTGCCAGTCGAGACTTCCGTTTTTAGTCTCTATTACTTATTTGATAAGTAATCCAATCACCTTTTCTCTGTCTCGCGTCATGTTACTTTATTTTAATGGCTGTAACACCCCTTTTTGTCCCCAGAAAAAAAATTATTTTTCTGAATTGACGCAGATCTGCTGCAATAACCGTTGGTTCCTTTATGGCCTGCGGTGACTGAAGGTTTTGTGCAATGGTAGATTTGTGACTGCAGGACCTTTCGTTCTGTTCCCGAAGGGAATTTTAAAGCTGAATCTGAATAATCTCCTCTTTTTTTTCTTCGCCTTCCTTTTATTTCAAACTACAAAGAAAAGTCTAGTGAGATCTGAGCTTTCGTCTTCAGGGGCCCAAAAACCAAAATGTTGCAAGCAGGAGAATTTCATCAGGGAGTGGTAGTCACGGACTACAACTTGCTTGAGTTGTTTGTATGTACCCGTCCCTCTTCATCATTCCGGGCATCAAAGAAATGCACGTGTACGTCTGCTTATACCTGTCCCCCGCCCCCCCTGCAAGGAAGTCCTGCATTGGTTCCGACCGGATTACCGATCCAGAGCGTGACTAATGTCAGAGAGCGCAGAGCGGAGCAATGCGACCTAATGGCGAGACAAGCCGGAGACTCTTTAATGGTAATGAATACACAATGTGAGCCCGAGGCGGGATGAGAGTGAGGGTGGCAGAGCGGGGTGGGTGTGGGAGTGGGGGCAGGAGGAGGAGGAGGAGGAGGAGGAGGAGGAGGCCTCGTGACCAGACTGGTGAAGAACGAGAGATAACCCCAAAGTGTGGGAAAAGGGAGAGGAAGGTGTAATGTTCACTGTGTGCGCATGTGTGTGTGTGTGTGTGTGTGTGTGTGTGTGCAGGAGTGGTTGACAATATAGCAAAACACTGTTTGGTGTTTGCTGGTGCAATCCATCAGCTGTATGTGCCGCACGCAAAAACAAAAATAAGTTGCACGATAAGATCAGAAGAAAAAAAAAGTCAAACTTCATTACGTAAGAACGGCGCTCGTGCTGAAACCCCAAGCAAAATTTTCTTTCCACTTATCATGGCCAGTCATCACAAACTCATTTCAACATGAAAGTGATTTTAAATGCACGTGGAGCAGATGTGGTGGGGTATGAAATGAAGCGCCGGGCATCTGGAATATTTCCAGTTGATGGAATTATGCAGCCATAAAAAGGAGAGAAAAAAAGAGCCTCGGCATTGAATATTTCACTTTGTGTAAACATCATTGAGCTTCAGCCGCAGAGTTGGAGCAAGCTAAGTCAGAATATAGTGTGTAAGGCAGTGACACTATAAGACACTATAGATTTGTATTAATTTCCAAGCTTTTAAACTACGAATCAGATGCTGACCCTTTCTAGGTTTTTTCTAATGTTTGTTTCATATTTTCCTGCAACCATGGCTTTGCATGACTCTACGGCATTAAAGTTGCATGGCGTCGGATCACACGTGGGAGAGAGAGAAAGAAGTCAGCACATTGAGCACCATGCCTGTTTATAAGACATGAGGTTGACCCTTAAAGATTACGTATCTCAAGCAAGTGAGTTTTTTTGGTTTTAATTTCCTTGTGCAAATAGAAGCGTTGGTGCAGCTGGTATTTTAATGTTGTAGTCGGTTGTAGCGGCTCATTTTAATGTCCGTGTATAAAAAAGAAAAAGTGCATCAAATGTTATAAGATTAACATGTGCTTTGTGTTTGAAATCTTAATTTCCTACAGCTGTTATATAAACACGGGGAGAAGTAGTGACAGTAAAAGTAGCAAAAGTTTGCCCATCGACTGCAAAAGAATAGAAGTATCAAGTTAGGATTTCTTCCACTGCTGTTGCTTAGTAGTTGCTACAGGACACCATGGTGTCGCTGCTTGCGGTGACGGTGCATGTGGAGGCTTTCTGATGCTCGCTGGTCAAGCCGCTGCGGTGTCGTCGTCACGTGATGCGGTGGCCTGCCTTCAGCTGTTCTTCGCCCCGATCCCGGCTCCCAGCGATGCTGATCCTCACTGTTTTGCTCCCGTCACCTCCGTGTTGCCCAACCACAGGGAGAGAGCGACGGGGTCGTCCTTCTGTTGCACTACTGTGTGCCTGGTGGTTTTTGCACTGATTTATGAGGAGTCTATCCGTCAGGACCCCCTGACCCCTGTCGCGAGACTACGTCGTAGTCACACTACGCCAGGTTTTGTGTTGTTTTTGCTAATAGTCAATGAAATAGTTATTTTCCGAAACCATCATTAAATGATCAAAATTAATGATTGAAATCTATGGATGTTGCTTAGATGTTGCTTCGTCAAATCTCCGTGTTGCTTCGCTGGCGACTCCCATGCAGGAAATTGAAATACTGATTCTGAAGTAGTTAGCGCTGTTCTAACTGAGAACTTCTACCCTGGAAAATAAGGAGAAATTTGAAATGTACAACCTCAAAAATGACACAACGCTAGCATCTTACCATGCGTCTATGATAGCTTAAGGTGTTCCTGTTATTTTGTCTACCCTGGAGCGATGCAGATGTTTGTTGAAGTTGAGCGTGTTTGCTCAGTAGAATCAAACAGAAGTGGTGCGGGAGGCGGAGACGAGGAGAGCCAAGCCAGTGTCGTAATGTTCTCTGTCATTTGCTGTCACCGTGTGTTGTGTGCACAGCCCCCCCCCAGATGATCGTTGTCCGCCTGTGTGTGACGAAGGCCTCCTTCAGTAGCAGGACCTTCACCCCTCCACACGTCCTCCCGCCGAAGGCCGCGGGGACTCGGTGCCAGCTGAGCCTCTCTTTCTGCAGCCGTCTTTATCATCGCCTGATTCCTCTTCAGGGCGGTCGGGGGTCTGTGCCCGATCGTCAATCGGCTTTTCTATTAGTGAGCCCGATTGTGGCGATCAGGGTGAGGTGGCCACTGAGGGGTAACCAGAGCAACAGTAACAATGGAGGAAGGAAACTGTATTTTTATTAAAAAAGAAATCCTTCCAGTTTTGGAACTACTTTTAACTACTTCCGTGTGGACTATATATCAAGTTTATAGAAGCCCGTTCCACCAGGAGAGAGTGAAAAAGTTTAGTGTCATACTTTTAACTTAATATCATGTGATTCTGATTTACTGCAAATCATGGCTAGCACTTTGTTTCTTTCTTTTTACTATCTGTCATTTTTATAATCCGTCTTTCCACCACTTTGATCAGGCTTTGAACTATGACACAGATTTTTACAGATATCTCTGGAAATCCCTCAGTCATTATCTCATAATTTGCAGTTTGTGATGTTTCCCAACACAGTGGGATTGGTGTGTCTATCGTATATATGTCATCATCACCTGATTTTTTTTGTGTGTGTTTTGTTTTTTCTGAGCTTCCATATATTTGCCACTGGTGATACATACATCCATAAAGATCGATTGGGCATCTCTGATAATGAGTGACTGGCCTGGTATAAAAATCAAAGTAAGGCTCGAACTGCAATGATTATTGAATTAATTTTGACAAACAATGGATTCTGGCTGCTCTGTATCATACTGTGTTATATATATAGTAATACTTATTGAGTATCAGGAATGGGAGTAACCATATTGCACGTGATCAGCACAGATTTGTGCAGATGGCCCCAAGCAGACAAAGAACCACTGTAATGTCAGTAAATACATTTCTTCAAATCTCCCAAACTTTTTTGATAATCATAACAACAGTTTTCATGATACAGAAAAAACAAACAGGCATGTTTAGGGGTCCAAATATAATAAAGCAAATATATAATTCAACATTGGAAAAAAAAAAAAAGGAGACAGAAAGAGAAGCTGAGACAGACACTCCTCATATTCAAGCTGCTACTGTAGTTGTGATAGCTGCTACTGTAGTTTTGGTAGCTGCTGCACTGATGTCATTTCAAATGCTAATTCCCTGACTCTTTTTTTTTCATCGCTCCATGTCGCTCCATGTGAATCTTTGTGAAAGGTGGAATCTGATAAGATAGAGAAGTTGGAAAAGCAGCTATCGTGTGTGTGTGGGGGGGGGGGGGGGCGATGGACACTACAGACATAAAAAATACAGATCTCATAAAGTATCTCTTTGCCTTAGGAAATCCATTATTTGGATGATTACCTCCTGCTCGTGAACCGAGCGGTGGCGGCCAAGTGCAAACGGCGACAGTCAAACCGGACCTTGCGTTTAACATGCGGCTCAGATTCCACACAGACTTTCATTGGATCCAATCGTGAGGGCGAAATCTCTCGATCAAATTGATCTTTTTCAACACACATCCCCAGATTACATTCTACAATAGACACTGAGAGATTGAGTGGTCGGGGGGGCGGGGGGGGGGGGGGGGGGGGGGGGGCATTAGCAGATATTCTCTTTTGTCAGCACAATGGGGCGAGAGTAGAAACTGTTTGCTGTCGGCTTTAGACTCACTGTTGAAATCAATTGATTTTCGTTGCTGGGGACGGTAGAGCGCAGATGAAAGAGCACACCATAGTGCAACACTTGATTCAGCATGTGCACTGTATATCTCTCCAATGTGTAAAATGTATTCTGCATCAATAAATGAATCCGTGATCTCTGAATGAACGGGTGAACTGGAGCTGTATCCCCTTCGTGACGCTGCATAATGTTGATTTTAAAGAGCTTATGTAAGAACTTACTTACTGATTATAGTTTTCTCTCTGTCTCTGTTTATTGTCTTGGGTATTTTTTACCCCCCCCCTCCTTTGGTCAGAGCTGCTCAGACGCAGACGTGTGCAGATCCTGACATTTTAACGTGCCTTGTATCCAGATTGTATCCAGATAAGATTTGAACCTAATTACATTTCGCACCCGGGGGAATTGAATGCCTTTGAATATCTTTACACTGTGATGAAAAGCTCAAAATAAAATCATTTGACTAGTTGTTATCTACAGCCCCCTGTAATGCTGGCTATATTTTATCGATGAAGTCTCTTAAATGCTGTCAATCATTTCCACAGATTCTAGCCCCTTTATTATAACTGGTGAGTTTAATACTCACATTATTAAACCTTGCTTTCTTTGACACGTTTGAGCTGGTACATGTAGCATGTAGCTGGCCCAGCTCATATTCAAGGTCATACACTGGATTTGGTTTTGGTATTCCTAGTGTGACTGTCATTAACCTCTCTGATCATGTCCGTGTCTCCTTTGATGGACTGGTCACTTCAATCACCCACACCGGATCTGAAACTGTCAATATGACGTATATTAATGAGCACAACAGCACTCTGTTTAAGGAAGCTATGGCTACGACAGCAATCATAACAGCGGGGTCTGTGGATGACCATCTTATTCAGTTTGAGTCTGAAATGCTCAAGGCCCTTTTGATGTTGTTGCACAAGTTCATCAGACTAAAAGAATATCTGGTATAAGCATAAGGTATCGTCGACAAATGCCATAGCAGTAGCAAATCAAAAAAGGGAGAATGCAGGAGGAAAACTTGGCTCCGGATTGACCAAAACACGTTTAAAGAGATACTCCATATTTATAACTGAGTTATGCAGGGCTAGACAATCTTAATTATCTAATATCATAAATGGAAATATATATATCAACACTCAATAGATCAGCAAATCCTCCCAACAGACTTTCCTCAAGAGATTGTATCGGCTTCAAAGTTTGCTTACTCTTTCCATAAGAAAATTGAAAACAAATATTAACTCAAACCCAGTCGAGCCCTGACATAATAAAATCTATACCAACAGGTAGAGGAATATGTTCTCCCTGTGTCAGATTTTAACACCATTCCTCCCGGAAAAAGAGAAAACCTGGACACTAATAAATAATATTGAGAAAGTCGTTTTTAACCAAATCTATAACTACTACATCAGGTTTTTGTCAATATCCCAGTACTGAAACTGCTCTTGTAAAGGCACTAAATGCCAAAAGCAAAATAAGAGTCCTGGTATTGCTCGATCTTCACGCAGCTATTGATATACAATACACGACGAGACAAGTTAGAAAAGTGTTGACTGAGTATATCTCGAAGACAGTCGCTTTATAAAAGCAAGAGAATAGGGCCTTGTCGTCCATTTGTTCTTCAAAAGATGCCTTGCAGCTGAAAAGGGGATCTTTTCCCTCTTTGTCAGTTTTGTCTTCCATCTACGTACACGCCCCATTAGCCAGCATCTCACCGGCTCTGTCTCCTCCACTTTTTTTAAGAGCCGTAGTTTACTGCGGGCGCGCTCGGTCGGGCCTGTGATCCGCAGGAATGATGAGGCAAAGGCTTAGGGCATGGCCAAAAGAAAAAGAAAAAAATATGACTGAAAAATGGATGGAGCCGCTCCAAGGTGATGCTTGATTTAGCCAGCCAGAAACTTTGACTGCTTTTAAGGTGTTCGCACTCCTGACCTTGAGTAGACCTCATATTATGTCAAGATTTCTTACCTTCCCCACCACTCTGATTCTATAAGTACAATTCTGTTTGCTGTCAATTGACGTCAGCCATCGACCTTCTCTCGAGAAAGTCATCAAGCGCCATCGACTTTTTCTGACCCACTTGCGTTTTTTCCCAAAGCCGTCTTAATTTGGAGTCATTGCTTGTGAGCGTGGCTAATAATGTGTTTTGCCCTAACTGGGGAAGGAGGGATAAGTAGAGGAGCATCTGAAATCAATGGAGGAGGATTAAGGAGAACCCCAGGGCTTCCACCGTCTCTATTCAGACTCGTACAATGAACACATGCTTCCCCCCCGAGGACGGGAGATAGGAAACACCTTGAGGCTACACCTCCTTGACAAGAGTAGTACGATCGCTCTGCTTATCAGGTCTGACTGACCTCTTTTCAGTTTGATGAGTCGCCAATTCTAGTGAGATTTCGTTGAATCCAAATATTTAAGCCCGGAGCCGTTTGTGTTTATGTTTCTCGGCTGTTTACGGTTTAATTTGAACATTATTTGGATTGGAAAGTGTTGCCTTCTCCGGTTGGAGAAATAAAAGGTATATGTGTTGTACAAGGCAACCACAGGCGGGACCTTTAAGGCTGACATTTCAGTTTCAATTTAAATATGCGCCCGTGTTGTCGCGGGGGTTTGAAAACCGTGCCGTCTTGGAAAGGAGATGCCGGGGAATTATGGAAATGCAGCCTCAGCAAGGAAGGGACTGCCCCCTCAGCGAGGAAATTACAGTGCGACAAAATAATTAAAAGCCATGTCTAATTTAAATACATGCCTCTGTACTCTAAAATACCCCCCTCAGAACCCCGGCGGTGCGAGTCTGGAAAAATGCCGCTTCTGCGGGTTTTTGAAGTGAAATCACCCGTGGGCATCTGCGGCTAAGCAACAATGATTGGACCTACCTTTGATAAAGTGTAATAGAGAGGAAAATAAGATGTAACCCTTTCAGCAGAATCAAATGTTGCCTCGATCCGTGGGTGTGTGTGTGTGTGTGTGTGTGTGTGTGGGGGGGGGGGTGTATGCATGTGTTAAAGAACAGCGTGGACCCATGCAGGGAGCAATGAGGCGAAACAGAGACGAGATAGAGTGGAGTGGATGCAGAGAAAAAAAGTATAAGCAATGCAGACTGAATAAATGGACAAGGAATATGTGTGTGCGCAGTCGAAAGTGTCCCTCTGGCTCGTGTGCAGTTCGGCACATGCACGTGGTCACGTCCCCGCTGCACGGGGCTGGTTTAGGTAACAGCCCTATTATGGAGCAGCGAAGCGCCTCGGCCACTATCCCGGGCCCTTGCTGACAAAAACCCTAATGTATAGGGCCTTGTGCTCTCTGTGCTGGGATTCAATTAGGCTGCCTAACAGTAGGCCCTGCCTGGAATAGGATGGAGGAGTTAGAGCCCTGTCATATGGGCCCGTTGGGGCGGCAAGCCTCCACTCTGTCTGCCTAATGCCGGTGTCACAGCCGCAGGGAGAGGCCCGGTGCCTTCGACTCTGACTGACTGATTTAACTCATTTGATTTTTTTTTTTGTATGTCTTATTCTCCCCTTCACAGCTGCACAAGATAAGAGTTTTATTTAAAAGACACAATTGTGACTGCCATAGCTTGTAGATGTATTCTCTCTGTCCAAATGAAATCCTGATATTTACATTGTATAGCCTGCGGGACGAGGAGAAAAAAAAAAATTTGTCCAAAGAAAACTAGTGGGGTTTCTTTTTTTGCATCTTTAATAATGTGGGGACTGTTTAAAACAGAGGTGGTACCATGTACGATTATTTTTTTGGGGGCGGGGGGGCGGGATATCAGAACCACGCAATGAGGATTTCTTAAATATATGAGAAAAGGGATAGGGATCGGAAAACAACAAAACGGGGTGCATAAGTCTGTCATTGCATCACCAGTAGAAGAAGTAACACATTCTCCTAGACAACTTAAAAATTCAGTTTTAATGACCACACAAATAATGATATTCATCCTTACTGAAGATGCACATCTTTAACAAAAAAAAAGATTGTCACAAATAAATAAAAGGCTGAGTATAATCCTTAAATATCTTTTAGATGTGTCACTCGAACAGGAGGACATCGTACAATGGCGGGGACTATTGTCTGCTGCGGAATAATAGACATTTAATATACAGCAGTTCGACGGTGTTTGTGGGATGGACTTGTGGACAGTGAGAAAAAAAAACATGTGGTGTAAGTTCATGGATGTTGAGGGCGGATGAAGGTAGACGTTGAAGAGGACTGAGATGTCGTGACGCAACTTCAACTCGTCAACTTCACTGTGGGTTCTCGGCTGTCGTAAAATTAAGTCCGCTGTTTGTTTAAGAGCAAAGGCCCTGCGGCACTGAGAAGGTCATTGACCACAGCGATATTGTACATCAAAGTCTTCTTAGCAGGCGACTGGTGTGTAGGGTATGATGCATATCCCCAAACGTCCCTGGTGAAAAACCATTAGCGGATGGGAAGATGAGCACTAAAGCCCAAAGCAAACATGATTGAATCATGGGCAAACAAAGCACTACCTAGCTCGAACAAGTCAATAAGTTATTTCTCTTGTGGCAGAATCTGTGCGGAGGACCATCAGAATTCAAAGTTATTTTCAGATCAGGTTGTGTCCACAATATTCGACTGTATAATTAGTCATTTTCTGCTTCGACTTCCCATAAGCCGGGTCCATGCTGAGAGTCTGAAATTTGATAAACATCATACAGCATGTGGAACTCAATTTAAGCTCCTCTTTGCCATTTTCTGAATTGTCCTCCTTGGTGCCCACTCCAACCATCAGGCCTGTCTCCTTTAACCTTCTTCTGATTGGTGCAAGCCGAACACCATGGCTGTATTTCATCCTCCCTCTCCCTCCTGCGTGAGGCTGTGTCTGCAAGCCAAACCAAACAACTTTCCCCAACATGGAAGCCAGATTGGAGTGTAATCAGGGACAGAGCCTCAGAGGCACAACCCCCCCCCCCCCTTCCAAACACTCAACAAGACAACATAAAACATAACCAGGTAGAGCTATTCCTAGCACCGTCCTCCCCGCCCGACGGCGAGGCCGCGGCCAGCGGGATGCCGGCCCCACCGTCGGTTCCCCCGCCATCAGCAGACACAGCATGACCAGGGATAATCACAGACCCACCACAGGCCTCAAGCCTGGCTGCTAACCAGCCATTGAGTGCAATCATAAAGAGGGGGGGCCCATCAGGAAGAAAGAAACACAGCAGTACCTGCCCTATGTCTGAAAGACGCACCTTTGGAGTGAAGAAAAATAAATGATAACTCACCTACTTGAAATCAGCATGGAGGCGAAAAGTGAGGGGGAAATGTTGAGGTTGAGAGTTGTTTTTCAATCAGCAGTGAGGAAGTTGACAAGTAAAGAACAAAGTTTCCAAGACGTGGAAAAAATTATAAAGAGAGGATAAAAACTCAACCATCAAATTGACCCCGGGACAAACTTTTATGACTTTTGATGAATTTGTTTGATAATGATGAGATGAGTTTTAATTGTTGAGTTGATGTTCAACATTAAAAAAAACCTTCATGCAAATACAGATAAATCTCACAAACCTCCTCAGTCGGATGTTGTCTGATTTCAGTTCATTTGCTCGTTTGAAATTTTACCAGAACATTTGGTGTGTTCCTTGTTAAAATAAAACATTTGTGTATCATTAACACAGGACACATTTTCTTCTTGGTTTCAATGTACTTAATAGCATTGTCCTTTTACAGACGAAACGCACAGCGAGAACAGTTTTGTTATAGCTGCCAAACATGCAATTACAAGTCCCATTAACGTCCTTCTGTAAAGAACACCGGGAGACAAAGGAGGTGGACTGGATACATGAGGTAGAATTACAGACCGTCAATACCCCCGCTCATCGATCGTCATAGAAACACGCCGAAGTCTTGAGCAGTTTTACAGAGGAGATGGAGCGGTGACCAGGCAGGGGAAGGGCGGGGGTCAGTATAAATCACACTTTAATTCAACAGAAGATGACAGTCATTGTCAGCCTGCTGCGTATCCACTTTAATCCCTGAAAGAGAAAGTAATCCGGCGCCTCGGTATGCCAATGAGGACGAGTAGCAGAATTTATATTTTTTAAGTTCCCTGTATGCGTGGCGGTGGGCGAAGCTCTGATTGTCTCCAACATGTGTGTGCTTGACCATGGGTGTGTACGACCCGCGCGGATACTTTACATCCTATCTTTGTATCACACAACATGAGTTGAATGAATATGAGGATAACAATTCAATAACTTGTTGTGCAATAACACTTACACGACCTTACAGTTGCTAATCTGAACTGTTCACTGCGTCACTTCCACAGTTTTGGGAAGGGGCCTTGTCTGCGGTCCTGACGTGAGTTTGAAGGAGGGTTGATGTCACTTTTTGCCTCTGGTCAGTTTGGGACATGTTAGCTTGATGACGTAGAAACTATGAATCGCATTGTCATATTTCTGCCCCTGTGAACTCTTAACGACCTTAAGAACTCTAAAAAAAAAAGTTCTTTGAGGACTTTGTGTTATTCAAATCGTTTGCTCTCTGTTACTTTGTGCAGGTTTTGAGATTATCAATTCTTTGATTTACCCCTTCCTTGTGTCTCTGCCTCTGTGTGCTTACTTGGTTTCCTGTTTTGTTTTTGACTTTTTCACCTGTCCCTCATCTGTTTGACCTTTGTTTGTTCAGTTATCCCTGGCTCCCTCGTGTCGTCTCCGCGCTTCCCTTTGTTAGTCCGTCTGTTCTGTGAGGTCACATGGTCCCCCTGTGGTTTTGATCCTTTCCCGCATGGATTACTTATTGCATATGAAGCATTTACATCTGATGTCACACGGTGGTAAAACACCCTGAAAAATGCTGAATGGAGCCGCTGCGATTTTTTTTGTACTCCATCTTCTGAAATTTGTAGTTTCACCAGGGCAGACGAACATCAATAACATCCGCCGTCGCATAATATTACGTAGTATGGTGTAAGTGGGGTGGGATTCTCTGAGCAGCGCTGTCGGCTTTTCCTAAGTCCTATGAATGACCTCATGACGTTTTCCACTGAGGTCAAGGAAAGGTAGATAGGAAAAGACGAT
This sequence comes from Scophthalmus maximus, assembly GCF_022379125.1. Classification (NCBI taxonomy): domain Eukaryota; kingdom Metazoa; phylum Chordata; class Actinopteri; order Pleuronectiformes; family Scophthalmidae; genus Scophthalmus; species Scophthalmus maximus. The sequence continues at coordinate 23,289,458 of NC_061515.1, read as the reverse complement.
AGGAAGGACAATCCGAATCCACCCAAGAACTACCTAAAATGACAGAAACCATCTTTGGGAAAAATTTTATTTAACATGATTTTCTTCAGTTTGGTCTATGTCCCATCTGCTAACGTGGAGGTTTCATGACCTATAGTGCAGCCAGCCCGTCTATTTATAACAGTCCATAGATTTTCAACGGTTAATAACTTCTACGATGAAGAAATGTTGTGATTTCACAAATCAAGTTGCAAAATGTTGATACTTAGCATTATATTCACTATCTAATCTCTTAACGCCAAAATATCCCAACCTCCGATTTGCCCATATGTTCTACGGACACAGTGACTTGAACCGTGCTGGCATTGCTGGGTGACTAGTGCATTTTACACTTATGAAATGGCTCTAGATCTTATGTGGTAAATATTACGTACATTTCGAGGATGCAGCAATTGCAGGCTCAAATGTCACTTTGGAAACTGCTGCTTTAAGTTTAGTCACTGCAGTGAGGAGCAGTCGGATTCGTGGTGTTGGGTAAATTGAGTTTTGTTGTGAGCTGAAATGTAATTGAGCATCGGGTCTGAGGGCAGTTTTTCGAGGAGGGTGATTCTGTTGTGCCTGACTTTATCGTTGAGCTGAGAAGCATTGTGTGTGTGGGTTTTTTGTTATTTATTTTTTTATCAGTGAAGCGTTTGTGAGTCTCACATGAAAGACATTTTTGAAAGGGAGTCTTTGAAAGTGGAGGACAATGTCCTAAAGTGTCCTCAATTAAATAAGCAGGGACAGCGATAGCAATAAGGTCAAAGTAGCCTGGGTCACAAATTTCCAAAATCAGATTAGAACTCGAAGAAGATGATTTGGTTTTGAGATGGTTTTTGTTTTGTCCTTCCCCGGCAAGTACACATTTTTGAGCAGAACACAGAAATTGATTATTATCCTGTCTGGCAGCATCAATATGTCTGAGTGGGGGGAAAAATGAATAATAATAATCAATATTCAGTGTGAGTGTATTCTACAGAGACTTTTTTTTTATCCTGCCCAGCATCAATCTATGGTTGCTGACACCACACGTACCTTTACCGTCAAGGAAACAATTAATATATTTTTTCTATTTTCCAAGCAGAAATTGGCCTGATTTGATTGCTGAACAAAATAATTCCCTCCAATGTGAGGGAAAATGAAAGTGATTAGGAGGACGAGAAGGCAAAACTGCTGTCAGCTACTTCCTGCATGTGATCTATGAATTATGACAGGTCGGCCCAGCTCTGAATATGTGCCAGAAAAGGTAAAGTGCCGTCTGAATTTCTATCAGTCACACTAAATGATACATTTCATGACTATGACTCTGTCCTCAGATGTGATCAATTCAACTATATACCATGTTAAATGATCTATATATATATATAAATATATATTTACAGTGTCACCCGTGCTGCCTCTCTGTGAAGTACAGTATATTCTTGGACAATCACTTTGCACAGCAAATGAAATGAGCTCCCAGAATTCGTCTGCGTTCCCGGGCTACATCTCTGCAGTAAACATGAAGCAACCACCAGTGGGCAATTCATTTAACATTCACTTAGCATGAAGTCTGTGGGGGCACAGCTAGGATAACGTGGAGAGTGAGGCCCATTCTGTTGCCTCGCAAACGTACTAATTAATTTTTTCGACGATGCACGTCCACTCCCTGAGTCATCAGACATCCTCGGGACCTATTTCTGCACCTCAAGAGAGCCGATGGCGACGCACACAAACAAACAGAAGAGAGAGAAAGACGCGGCCACACCTCATGCCCGCTCATTATTATCAAAGGTGGTCAGGTCAGACACCAGCTCCGAGCAAAACATTGCACGAACCGACGAAGACATGAATGAAAACACAGTTTGTCGTTGGAAAAGAAACAAACCACAGGACAAAGCAGGCTGTGGTGAGACGCTGTGGCTAATGAGTGGGTCTGTCGCTTCGTTCCCAAGTTGTGATGTGTGTTTGGTCAAACTGCTTGAAAAAAAAGAAAGAAGCATAATTGGGTGAGTCGGTGCTTGTGAATAGAGAAAAGCTGGCACGGAGGCCCGTCCCCCACAGCGCTGCCATTCCTCCGCACCTCTGTTCAACTTTACAGCTGAATAATGATAATAGATACTGTTCTTAAAAAGGGTAATCTGCAATTTCCAGAAACATTGTCTGAAAAGAGTCAGTTTGCCGCGACATTGAAATATATCCCTTTCTCATGTATTTGTTATTTGAATCATTGCTATCTAGTTGCTGAATCCCTATAGACAAAGTTCACACGTTTCGCAAATTGGTTGGATTTATTAATTTGGAAGTGTCGCAATTAAACACATGTTTTCCTCCATAATTTTAATAATGTCTTGCTTTTATTCAAGACATTATATGCAGGATTTAAAAATGTCTGACTTTTGTAGTCTCCTAGTTGATCTTATCAAAGAAAGACAAAACAAACTGCACTAAATTTCTTAATTTTACCATAAAAGAAAAATGTGCAATGTCCAACCGGAATAGTTTGAAATTTCTGAAATCATTGCCAGTGGAATTCACGTACCCAACAGTTTTTGACAGCTGTAATGGATTTTTGCATCCGCCACCAACATCTTTATTTCACCGGACACACGGCACTACCGCGTCCATTCGAATATCTTAAGTGACTGTAGGTTCAGACTACGCTACAATTCATACCAAGCACACTTTCTCAAAATGAACTTTAATTGAGAAAAAAAAAGAAAAAACTACTCCAATTAACCACAACCTGTTTCCTCTCCTGTGGCCAACCACAACTCCAAGGGTTTTTGTTTTGGTTTGTAGAAGAAGGATCCTCCGGCTGGAGCCTGGACTTCTTGCAGGGGACCGACTCTCCGCAGGGGAGAAATTGAGGGGAGCTCAGGCGCAGGGGGCGATTGAAGTGCCGGCTTTATGATTCCCTCCACGTTCATCTGATTCCCAGCCACTCACAGATCAATAGCAGTCTTTGAGCAAAGCACAGGCCCCATTGTGGCTGCATTCGCCGGGGCCAAAGCCACGGCCACCGTTGGCGCAGCTAAACCGTGACAGATTCATCCCCGCCCGGCCCTTCCAATAGTCGGCCACCAAGGGTGAAAACACAGACCTAAGACCCCTTAATGGAAATTTAATGCTCTTCAATGTACCTGCAGCCAAATAGAAAGAAAACGTAGCCCCCCCCCCCCTCCACAGGTGATGACTCACATATTACATCCCAACAGTCAGCGAGTCCAACATGTTGCAGAAGCAGAGTCTCAAAGCAAATTTTTTGGCCGAGCGTTCAGCCCGAAACATCACAGGGAGGCATGCGTGCAGCGCTCCCTTCTTGCAGCGTTCCTTGGCCCTTTTTGCGCCGTCTATACTGAGGACCATGACGCCGGGCCCTGCGGCCATGCAGACTGCGAAGTTCTGCTGGCGGCTGTAACCATGTGGATTCTGTGAAATAAAACATGACAGTATTGGCAGGTCCCGGGATGGCCCCGTCTGCCCCTCCAAGGTGTCGGGACTCACAATGACCCTACACGCGCCTCCATCCGATGTGTATTGAATGCTTGCGACACATAAAACTGTCATGGCGCGGTGAGAAATGGCCGCTGTCAGCCCACATCTGCGCTTCAAAAGATTTAAGCGTGGATGGAAGCTAGGGTGTGGGGCGGGGGGGGGGGGGGGGGGGGGGTAGTTAGGGCTTGGGATGGAGGGAGAGATGGACTGGAGAGGAGAGGAGGCACGGAGGACACGGGGAGGCTCAGGGCAGTCGGCATGGCAGCGCAGCGTGATTCATGCGCCCCTGCAACAGGACACGGGCTTGTTTTTGAAAAACTCTCTTCTGTTACTGTGAATTAGTCACTGGACAAAAAAACAAAATGGCGATTTCACCCTTGGGACGTCCTTTGCTGCTCATTTTTCTGTTCATGTTTGTTAACATGAAAATGCTTCTTTCTTTAGACCAGACAGATGGATGGATGGATGGATGGATGTTGAATGAATGGATTTGTTATTAAAGGATGGATAATTGGAAGATTGAGTGAACAGATTCACAGATACTTGATGTTTGTATGAGGATAGTTACGGTATGGATGGATGGATGGAAAAAAAAACAAATTAAACAAATACAAACAAAAATTACACGTTAGATTATTACTATTATCGCCCTTCCCACCTTTACTTCCTAGAAGAACTGGACACACTCACCGTGGCTGAACAGACACAAAATCAAGTGACATCAAGTCGACAGGAAGTCTTTTGTGACAAAACCGGCCGCAACGACGAGTGTTCGGCTCCGCAGATGTGAGCCACGAATTTCTGTTAACTAACTCAAAAGCAGTATACCTTCCGCTCAGCGTGATCAAAAATCGGAGCCGCGGTCTCATTTTCAGCGCAGCTGTTCAACACCTCGCCGTGAGTCGTGCATCTAATTTGACACACAAGTACGACACGAGTAAACAGCCTCTGATGTTTGTTGTTTGTTTTTTTTTAATCTTCCTTCGCTGCGTTGTTTTCAGGCGCGGCGGACTAATGTGATTTTGAATGATGAGACAGGCTCAGCGGGTTCTCTAACTCACAGAGGGGTTCCAGGTAGTTCTACCCATTAGCCGACGGTCAGCCTAAGTGTCTGTGCGGGCCTCCCCGCGGCAGGGCGAGAACTGCAGCTCGGCGGGGGGAGGAGAAGGAAGGCGATTGGAATCGTGTGCCGCCTCCAAATCATGTCATCAGTCTTTTGGGACGAGGGGAAGTTTGCTGGCGCATAACTCTGCACAACAAAAACAGTATCTGCTCGCCTGAAATTGAAATGGCTATTTCATGACGGCCACTGGCCGATTGTTGCCCGGCTTCGTTTCCAGGCCCAGATTTGATTTTTAGAAGGAAATTTGTCCACTTTTACAACATCATAAAGACACTGAGAAGTTTTTACTTCGTAGTTGCATGCAACTACACAATCACACAATGTCCAGTTTGGTTGTTTCACACAAGAGATTTATTTCTATATCTCTTTGCTCTCCCTAGTAGTTTGAGGTGGATGGGGCCTTAGGTAGTGTTTTCACCCCATGTCCAATTGTTGGTTTGTCGGCTGGATTACTGAACGGATTCCCACGAGAAACTTGGCGAAAAAATGGGACACAGGCCAAGAAAGAACCAATCAAATGTTGGAGTGGATCTGGACAAAGGGTGAGATCCAGGAATTTTTCAGCTATTTCTATAACATTTCGAGACATTCTTTGAAAATTGGTGAAAATATTTAGTGTGCAATTCGGTGCGACTCTACTGAGCGCCGTTTTAGCTGAATCTGAATCTTAGTTGGTTGGTTGCTTGATGGCAATAAAACACGATCAAACCACTCTCACACAGTCCTGAAGCCATGAAGCCGATTAACTTGAGGTTTCTTGTTTGACCCCGGTTCTCTGAGTAGAGCCCGAGCGACTCGTCTTCCCCAGTTCCTTTTGCCGTTATATATGGTACAGAAGGAAATGGAGTTTTTGAGTGTTGATTGAAAAACCTTAAAGGACAACTCCCCCAATTTTACATATGACAGTCTGTTTACAGGTCTTGGGAAGTAATCAAAGTGAATTCACTTGGTGATGACTCACAGCGCTGGTCACGATCCAAAGATACTTCCTGGCTCAGTGTGTCCCTCTCACGTATGCATTGTCCAACTATTTTTGTGGCTCAGGACTCCAACAGGTCCGACTGTTCCTCCCCATCCTACCTGTTTTAATCACTCTCCCTTTTATTTCCCTCACCCTCGGTGGGTTTATGAACTGGCTTCTCTATGTTTGTGTACGTTCTGTGTGACTGTTATTAGTTCTTGTTCGGAGCGACGGGAGGTCTCTGGACGGAGCAGAATCTTAATTTCAACCCCACGCCCTTCTTTTTTTTTAAAGCCTACCCGTGCATCCCTCCACATCGGCGGGTGTCCTGGGGGTGCTGAGTGAGCGAGGCAACGAATGGAGGAGGAGTGGCATGGTGGAGGTAGGATGGGTGTTAGTGGTGGGGGGGGGGGGGTCTCATGGCTCTACACAATCAGAGTGGTGCCTGGTTTTAATGAGGAGCCTGTTTATTAAGTCCGCTCAGGGAGCCTGTGCAAGTGTTTAGCATTTGCTCGCTAATTAGAAAAGCTGAACAGTCCCTATTGCTGAGGATCAGTCATTGGTGTGTGTGTGTGTGTGTGTGTGTGTGTGTGTGTGTGTGTGTGTGTGTGTGTGTGTGTGTGTGTGTGTGTGTGTGGGTGTGGGTGGAGGGGGTGAACAATTAGCTTGAATTTTAGGGAAAATATTTATCCTCGGTCATAGCAAAGCAAAGATGAAGAAACGAATTGCGTGCAGAGCACCAGCAGGTGCGTGAGGGTAAATACATCGAGCAAGGCCAAGTCATTACAAGGAGCCAACCTGGTGGTTTGTCATAGAATCGCAACAAACCCGTCGCCTCACTTGTCTGCTTTATTTGTGTGAATCGCAGTTGAAACCGCAACGAGCGCCTGGTCGCCTTTACTACATCACCATACTTTGTGGTCACTGCAGTCCACAACAGTCACCTGAGGGCGCTCCACCTTTTCCTAAGTATGTGTGGGTGTAGGACATGTTTTGCAGGCCCGTGTGCGGCGCAGGATGTCGACGGGGAAGAACAAGACCACAGCTCCTTTTATCCGCTCAGTAAATGCCTCCCTGATCACCCTGCTCCCCGTCGCACAGATTGCTGTTAAACGCGCAAGATGAGACGAGCGCTTTCTTCAGATTGAGACCCTGATCACATTTTCATAACACAATTTGAGGGAGAGAGGGGTCGTTGTGGGAGGACAGTGGGGGGGGGGGGGGGGGGGGGGGCTTTGTCTGCATCCATTTCACTGTGTCATGGATGATAGGGTTACAAGTTTAATAAAAATCTAAGTCGATCGCGTTGTTTAGTTTTGCTATTAAATTTGCCGCATTCATGATATTCCGTCCATCATCTACACATCTTTATCAATTAAGGGTCGCGGGGGGGCTGGACATTGGGTGAGGTGTGGGGTACAGCCTGGACAGGTCGACAGCGTATCGGAGGGCCTAGAGACAACTGGGAGAACATGCAAACTCCACACAGAAAGGCCCCGGTTGGTTCGGGATGCAAACCAAGAACCTTCTTGCAGTGAGACAACGGCTCTAACCACTGTGCTGCCCCATCTTTATTTATACATTTGCCAAAACTGGCCTCAACTGACTAACGCCATTATTGGTATTCTAATTTAGCTAGAAATAGTCATTTTTGACCTTGGATCACAAAACGTTGACAAACATTTCTTAGCGCAGGGCCTGTTTACTGGAAACTTTCTGGAGCTTTTCAACCATATCCCATGGCCTACATCAGGAGTTTCCTTAAAGCCTTAAACTATCTAGATATCATGATCACGTGACACCGGGAACTGCATGCCAAATGATCATGGCCACCTCAATGACAAGTGAGAAAACTTGGGGCTTACACAACCACTTCAATGAGAAGCCCTGGTTCAAGATAAGTAATTAGATTGGTTATTCAATAAAGAAACCTACAACATCTTTTGAAATGTCATTTTCACCTGGGGTATTGTGGTTGTTGAAATCCTGGAGATCGCAGTAATTCAAATTATCCGACAGGACGTTGAGGAAGACGCTGGGATTTCAATTATTTAGATGTTACGAAAAAACCTCACGCTACAGTAATGGAATGGCATCATTCATTTAAGCCTCCTAATGGGGCATGCAATAATAGCCCACACAGGCATTTTCAACCTTTTACATTACGGGCTGCATGCAGTAATGTGCAATATCGCTCTATTGATTGATTCAATGTACATTGCCTATTAACTTGCATTTGTATTTATTCCAATGTGCATTTAATCTTCAAAAAAGATTTATATGTCAGCGCACCACTGCCTTTGTTTGCCTTGTGGTGTAACTCATGTGCACTGCTCATGAGCGATAACAATATTACAATGATCACAGCATCACCCTCCCTCCCCTCCCTGTTATGTGGCGCTCTTATCTGGCTCCTCTCTATTACCATCACTCATCCCCTTTATCTTCCTCTCCTTTGTTTCGGTCCTCCCCGCGCCGTCTCCCCCGTCTCCATCACAAATGCTTCAAGTTGTATCTGTCGCCCCTCTGTCTCTCTCCTTCTTTCCTCCGCCCCGATTGCGTCCCTCCCTCTCCCAGACAGTTGACTGGTATGGGGCGACACCAGACTGCATGTATTTTTAGCGCTGGCACAGATGGGGCCATGGGAGCATGTCAGAGACCAGAATGTTCTTTATCTCAGCTGTCAGGCCGTTCCCCAGCACAAAAATGGAATCCCGCTTCGCTCAGTGAGGTGGGGGATCTATAGGGAAGCTTTTTCACCAGCTCTTCAAATTAAGGTTTTAAATTGTGTATTTTGTAACTTCTGCTATTAAAGGGGCAAATGGAGGATCGAGAGAGAGGGGGAAAAAATCTCCCAGTTGCCGTGTCAGCTCCTCTGTGGTGGTTGTATCCAAACCTGTGATCAAGTGGAGCTGAAATTGCAGGCCTGCGGAAAAACTAAATATCACAAAAACAAGCTCCCAGAGAGGACCAAGCACCGCAGATATCAGTACTTTAAAAAGATACGTTTTCACACATTCCACACTTCGTAGTGGTGATGACATGACAGATTTGTCCAACTCGAGGGTCAGGACACCAGCGGCTTTCCAAGCAGGTCTGTGCACCTCCGCAGGGTCAGGTTGTCTGCCTTGAGCAACACAGTTTATGGTCTGCTGAGACTTGTCTGCCAGCGTTCACACACTTATCCATGTGGATATCAAAGCGGGGTGGGAGAGAGAGAGAGAGAGAGAGGAAGGAGGATGCTGAAAGAGGAGGGGAGAGGGTGTGAGACAGAGGTGAGGTCTGGGACACGCAGGGAGAGGTGATGGTTTGGTTTGTCAGGCTGTCAGATTGTGTTCAGGTGTCTTGAATTATTTACAAATGCACATCATTTAGGTTTCAAGCATTTGGTTGCAGATCCTTGACATGTGACACATGTACCAGAGGGTTTGAAAAGAGGAGAAGACCTGCACAAAAAAAAGAAAAAGCGCCCCTGTGCCTGAAATGTCATCGCCGCAAATAAGATACGATTGATTACTCAATCTTAAATCTTAATAAAAATAAATAAGATGAGATCTTTCAAATCTAGTTTCACCTTGGCAGTCAGCAACCGTGCTAAAATGGGAAAAAATTATCCAAAAGTACACTAGTGACCGTAGCCTCAGACATATTGTACCTCCGTTTAGTTAGCATGGCAGTAGATCAGTTGGCTCTCGGAGACAATGGCGGTCCATGGAGTAAGATATCAGGTTTTGGATCAATTTGTATTGGATTTGTTTTGCCTTTTGTTGCATTTGTTGACAACCAACAATATAATATCTCAGCTCGGTTGTTGTCCTCTGATAGTAACAAATTATGATCAATATCACCCCTAATTATTATTTATTTTTTTCCATGAAGCTGGGTTTTCCCACTGGCACAGCGGGAGGGCGACTCAGCTCAATAATGTGTCGTGGAGCTCTAATCAAGCCCGAAGGTCTCCTTCTGAATCTTGTCACATTCAGGGGGCCTCATTTCCATTCGCCATCCCTCAAGACAAGGTAACACGGTCCCGAAGGTATGTGAGGAAAGGCTCCACAATTTGTACCGCATGAGTAGCCTTCGGCTGCGGTTCGGTCAATTGAAATGGAAATGACGGGCAGCCAAGTTCGTCCCCACTGTACGGAAATAACGGAGCACGCGCAAAAAAAACGGCGAGGTTAACACAAAAGCAACAAGAGTGACGGTGATGACGGCGGCAGACCATGGTGCTTCGACCAAGTCAGCTTCATTAGCAGTTTGCAGGACAAGGTTACACAAGTCATCAAAATGGAAGCCATAGGGTGAGAAAAAAACTGCTAAGCACGTAAAGTCAAGATGGGTTAGAAAAAAAACAAAACTCCAAGGCATGTAAAACTAAGGAAACACAGTTTTATCCCAATTTTTGCCTCTGTTTTTTTTTAGATAGGCCGCAAAATGTGAAAAGACTTAGATAATTAATGTGTCTCAAGCTTTCATCTTTTAACTCACAAAGGATTGTCTGTAGAAAACATGCCTGCAATCTTGTGGGAACCAATTGAAGAGGGGTATCTGGTCTGTGGCGTGGATTAATTAGGACTCGGTTTTGATGATTTTTCCTGAGTCCGGAGCAGAAAGTCGTTTATAACCAGAGAGAACCAGAGTGAAACATGGGAACAAGGGGAAGGAGACAGCAATTGAGGCATAGTAACAAAGAGAGAGAACAGCCATCAAAGCCCGTCAGAAGATGTATCTTCCCGTTGCACTCTTGTGAACGTCTTCAAGCCACAATGTTGTGCTCGTCTTGTACTTGCACAGGGTGGAACATTCAAAGGGTTAGATTACAGGCCTGGTGCGGCCTCTATCTCTGTAATAAGTGAGAATATGGAACATCTGCGAGACGGCATTGTGCCAATCAATACCGTGCCCTGTGTTCTCTGCGACTGCGGTGATGATCGTCACCATCCGCGGGAATGGCATGTTGTTTGGGGCTTTGCAGAAGGTCAAGGGTATATTGGCGGCACATGACGTTGCCATGGCAGCTGCGTGTGTAAACTGTGCGCCGCCCCACTATCATAAAAATTGGACTTGTGTGTTTGCTTTGGAAGTCACCGGCATGGGGTTGTGATCAGAGAACTGCTAAGAAAAAGAAAAAATTGGTGAAAGGCGGAGAGTGATTCGGTTGGAGGGATTGTGCGATTGCCTTAACGACACTGGAAACATATGTTTCGATTGGCGTGCGGTCCAAGATTAGACAAGGTCGAGGTCAAGTGTCACCTCCACGTCAAGCATTCCTAAAATAAAGGTACATGAGGGAATATATAACCACTTGATCTCAATTACAGCGAGAGGCCCAGAGATTGTGTCTTTGCGATTTAGTCAACACAGTCAATCTTTGTTACTATTTCACTATCTACAAGGAATAAATAATCCAAGTGGTAGCTTTCAAAAAATAAATATAATATAGCCCACAATAATAGCCTGTGGCATGTTCATAGTACTTTGCAAATATAGATTTACATTGAAAATATGCAAATACTGTGACCTGAGTACTGTGTACTCCAACAAGATATGGAGTTATCAGAAAATATCAGTTTGTCGGTGTTGCGTTCTAATAGATGGAGAGAGAGAAAAAAATACATTATTATGTTCAAATTCACTTCCTCAAGCCCCTGAAATTCATTGTTGATGTTTTGAAACTCAAATATGATTAGTATTGTTTTCTAAAAATTCTCAAGAGCGAGCCGAGAGAGACTTATGGGAATGTTGTGAAACAAAACAAAACATGTCTATTACATAATTTAATAGGTGGTTTGAAACACTTCCCCCGAGAGACGAGATGATATTTCGTAATGCAGCTACACCGAGGAATATGATATGGCGCTTGTGTTTTTTTTTAACAACATTCATTTTGAAACAAAGAGATGTAAAATAGACCGTTTACACTGTTAAAGACGGGGCATCGTGAACGGCTTTGATGACACAAATTGTAAAAAAAAATTGAAATGTATTAGAGGAAATAGCTGATTTATCTTTCCTTAAAGGGGAGGCAGAGAATTCGTATTATAAGCAAAAATAACAGCTCAAATTGGCTTACTCGAGAGCTTTCATATCACATGCCATATGATGTGGTTGATAGCTACAGAATATGGCAAGTCGACCACGTACAGATACATTTTTGATTTTTTTTGTAGTTTGATATGAAGAAACCATTTTTTTAATCTATTTTCCCATACATTCACTTTAAGTCCAGTTCAATACTTTATTCATTCATTTATGCCAAACTAAAAAAAAAAGTTTTGTCTGGTTTTTTTTGTGAGCTGTAGTACCACCGCCGCCCCGGTGGGTGGCAGTATCGTGCTGGCGGACGCTTAGGGAAACGAGAGAGGACGAAGAAAAGCCTCGCCATCGTCAACAGTGCAGCAGCACTTGCAGAGAGGCACTGTACCTGTCCGTCGTGTGAGTTGTGCACTTACAACACAGCTCATACCTTTGCTTGAATATCAGTCATTTGTGAAATTATTTTTAATCACACCTTTTTGACATCATTCGCACGCGCCAGTGTTTAGCCGCTTTGCTTCAGCGGCGTAGCTAAGCTAACTTGAAAGCTGCGTCTTCCTGAGTTTATGTGCGTGCGCGTGTGTGTTTGTGTGTGCGTGCGTGGGGCTTTCTGCATTATACGTCTCAGTGTTGTGAAATCGATAGCTCACTAAACTTCTGTTCTACTCGCCTCTACGGTCCCCTGCACTTCACAATCGCCTGATCTCTCTGCAGAAAACAGTATTATGTATTTATTTTTTATTTTTTATTTTTTACCTGACCCAGATACACAGTAACGCTGTGCACCAGCAGCACCAGCAGCAGCAGCAGCAGCCAGGCTGTGAAATGGACACGAGAGCCTTGAGGAATCCATATCCTGACTGTGATGGGAGCCCTGCGTCCACACAGGCGTTGTTTGACTCACAGGGGAAGGTAATGCACTATGAGGTGTGTGTGCGTGTGTGTGCGTGTGTGTGTGTGTGTGTGTGTGTGTGTGTGTGTGTGTGTGTGTGTGTGTGTGTGTGTGTGTGTGTGTGTGTGTGTGTGTGTGTGTGTCACGTCATCCTCATTATTTTAATTTCCCTTCACCTCCAGCTCACGTCAGAGTTCGCCCAGAGGCTGAGCGGCAAGGTCAGCGAGCTTTTGGCGCTCGTGGAAGACGGGCTGAGGTCTGCGGATCCGAGGGACTGCACCATTTACACCGGCTGGGCAGGTGATGGCGCCGCGCCGCGTCTTTTTTTTTTTTTCGACAAGCGGTGACCTTTGCTCCGAGGGGACGAGAAAATTGGAATTGTTGTGGTTATGTGAGATCTCTAGTTTCAAACAGGGTGTCTGCTCGTGTGGTGGTGAGAATCAAACATGAGCTATATGAGGATTTAGATATGCAACTTGATTAACCCTTTGGTGACATTAAAACCAGATTGTTTCAGATACCACGAAATTCACATTGTCGTGTCTGTCCACAACATGATCATTCAGATATGCCTCATTCACACTTTCACTTGTTTTAACTGCCAGAGAAGAAGAATGAATCTGGATAATCTTCACATCAGGAGCTGGAACTAGAGCATTTCGTGGCATTTTTGATTAAAGATTATTGACAGTAAAAAATGATCTCAATCATTTTATTGTCTATTGGTTACAGCCCTGCTTTGGTTTCAGAATATTCCACTTTCAATCAGTATTCATTTTGAAACAAAGAGAGCGTTCTCATCAGTACACTCTCGTACTGTACGTAAGTGTTGCACATGTGCACATATTACAAGATTAGATTGTTCTGTTGGTTACCAACAAAGCAGCCTTACTTTGGTTTTGATTTAAAACGAGACCCATTTTGGATTTAGTTTCCATAGTTTACATCATCAACAACCCTCTGTCCGTCCGCAGGCATCGCTCTGCTCTACCTGCACCTCCACAACGTGTTCAAGGAGGACTCCTTCCTTCAGAAGGCCTTGGATCACGTCAGCCGCAGCCTGAAGTGTCTGACCAGACGCCATGACGTCACCTTCTTATGTGGCGACGCGGGGCCGCTGGCTGTGGCTGCTGTGGTCTACCATCGCCTGCAGAGGGGGCAAGAGGCCGACGAGTGCATCAACAGGTCAGAGTCTAGAATAAGTACACTAGTTTGTTTTTCTAGGCCTGAAAGTATTTATTTTTTATTTCTAAAATTTGTTTGGGTAAGATGGTAATTTCATTTGATTGTTTAGTTTCCATTCTTTTGTCCTTGTTATATTTAGTCTCATATGCTTCTCATCGTACTATCGTGTTGAATTAATCAGAATAATGGACTCACTTTGCCCAAAAAGAGCAGACTGCAAATAGGCATTTCTTCACAATTTAGTGCTGGTTCAAAGTTCACATGTCAAAGTTATTAATTCTCAGTATTCCCTACCTGTATGTCGTTTTTATTTATATCATAATATGTTATTCAAATAAGTACTTTGTTGAAACAGTGTTTTTCTTTTTTAAAGCCAAACAAAAATGGATATATATTATAAATGAATACAATTATGTAATCCAAGTAATGTTTCTGTGCTTTTGTACTGGGAAACTCGGTCACATGTAGCTGCAACAGTGTTTGGGAGTAAGTGCTCATGACAAAAGCCTTTTGATCGGCGAAGCTGTTAACCTCTGACACTGGACTAGATGATCCAGAGCTTTTCTCCTATCACAGTGGATCAGATTTACTCCGGACTCAGCTCATTTAGCTGCAGACGCTTGAACTGCGATCGTTTTTATTATACAATTACCTGTGTCATTCCTCTGACTCATGAAGTCTGTGTTTTTTTTCCCCCCAAGCCTGCTGCAGGACCACCAGCGGGTGGTGAAGGGATCTGGCGGGCTGCCCGACGAGCTGCTGTACGGCCGGATGGGCTACCTCTACTCCCTCGCCTTTATCAACCGGCAGCTGGGGCAAGACAGGATCCCCCTGCAGTACATCCAACAGGTGGGTCAGAGGCAGGGGGCTGTCTGAGACGAGATGTGGTTTTGAAGGAAATTGGCTGGAATGTCTGGATTTCACTCCTTTTGTGCACCAGTAACCAAAGAGCCTTTGTGACCATAGAAAACATGGGAGGTGCATTGACTGGAAAAAGAAAAACTGGAGGAAACGACGTGGAGCAAATGGAAATTATATTAGGTGGAGACTTCCTAGTTAGAACCCTGCTTCTCCAACTTCGAGGTCACTTCACCCTGACACGACTTGGCCCTTATTTGCTCTTGTGTTACGAATATCAATGTCGCGATTGCTCTAATTTCATCCTTCATCGATTTCTTCCAGGCGAGACAGATTAGACTGTTACAGATTTCGGGCCGTGTTGTTTTCCGTCCCTCAGGTCAGCGAGGCCGTGCTGGCGTCCGGCGAGCACCTCAGCAGGAAGTTCAGGGTCCAGAACCAGAGCCCTCTAATGTACGAGTGGTACCAGGAGCAGTACGTCGGCGCCGCTCATGGGCTGGCTGGAATCTACTACTTCCTCATGCAGGTAAAAGCAGGTCTTCTGGTTCAGGTTACGAGCAGCCAATGATCAGTCTTGATTTTTAAGGTATTACGAAGCTTTTTTGTAGGGTTGTAAACAAACAATAATTATCATCGTTAATTAAGCTGACAATTATTCTTTTCAATTAATTCATTCATTGTGATGCTCAAAAGCGCCCATCATAAATTGCCAGAGCCCAAGATGATAAGAATTGTTTATTTTCCCGACAGATGCTCCAAAAAGCAAAAGATACTGAGTTGAAAGTGACGCAGAACAGTAAAAAGAAGCGGAGCGATTTACTGATTAAAGAAACTCAATGTCAATTCTGCCCGTCACTTGTTCACCCCCTTGTTAAACACGGCCTAATCTCTCCCCCCCGCAGCCGGGATTCGTCCCGGCGGAGGAACAAGTCCACAGGCTGGTGAGGCCCAGCATCGACCACGTCCGCCGACTCGGGTTCCCCTCGGGAAACTACCCTCCCTGCGTCGGTGACGACCGGGACCAGCTGGTGCACTGGTGCCACGGGTCGCCGGGCGTGATCTACATGCTCCTGCAGGCGCACAAGGTGACAAGACCCGAGTCAGGATCCAAATATCGCTCATGGATGTCCTGATGTGCTTATAGACTCAAATGTTTTTTTATTTGCAGAGTCATAGTGCCATCTTGTGGTAGTGTTATGATTTTTCAAAATAATAGTCAAATGTAAAGGAAAGCTTTAGTTTTACTTGTGAAGAATGTTTTTGTCGTATGCGTCCTATCGTCACCACTCTGATACACAAAAACATGAATTCCTACGTTTTTCTACTTCCTCCTCTGCTCCAGGCCTTAGGTGTTGCTCAGTACCTGGAGGACGCCCTGCGGTGTGGCGAAGTGGTGTGGCGCTGGGGTTTGCTGAAGAAGGGCTACGGACTATGTCACGGCACAGCGGGCAACGCTTACACCTTCCTGGCCCTCTACCGCCAAACGCAGGACCCCAAGCACCTTTACAGAGCCTGCATGGTGAGACTTGATATATAATAATACATAATACAATCCGAGGACATCATGCAGCAACCGTTTGACTGGTTAAAACAACTGTTAGCATTGACTATGGCGCTGCAGCAGAGGCATCCATTTTCATTAATGTCCAACTGCTTGAACTGGAGTTGATGGAGGGGCAGGAATTGTAAATTGTTTAAAATGATTGTTCATTTTTTATTCTTTATTTGTGATAGTTCAGCGAGCATCTGTACACACGGAGGCCACGCCTCTTTGTGTGCACTTATGGCTTGGCGATGAAACTATGAGAAAATTTGAATAAATCATTATTATGTAACATTCATCAATGGCAATATAACAAAAGTTCAGTTCTTATTGATATATTCCTTATGCATTGTGTAAGCACATTGATATATATTTAATGTTTTGCTGTTTAGCAAATATTCTCAGAAAAACGTTACTCGAAAGCAAAAATCTGACCCTGAAAGAAACAATAAATGAAAAGATTTTTCTAAGTGACATTTTTGACCATATTGCCCAGCCCCATGTGCACATCTATTTTTACTTAGCACTTATACAGGAAATCAAATTTTAAGGAGTAAGGAATTCAAAGCACCTTAACAAAATGAAGCCTCTTGATGATCAATAAGAGCAATCAATGTGATCATATAGTTTTATTAGTTCATTTATTCCACATTGAACTTAAAAATTACCTCTCTTAATAGGTATGATACATGTGATGGTTAATGCTCAATGTTTGAATGTAACATAAGTATAATAAATAAATATTGCACATGATACATGGGATAGTATACGAGTATATAAAGCAGCCGTAACAAATAGAAGAGTCATTTCATTATTCTTTTTGATGTAATGATTTGTATTCACAAGATGAATATTAAACATTTTTTTCAAGTTATTCAGGACAGAAATGTGTGAGACAAGCCCTTCTCCGTTTCTATACAATAGCTTGGTTGCTCTCGGTGCCGAGCTCTCTCTCTCTCTCTGGGTGCGCTCCAGGTGGCACGAGTCCCGCATGTACTTTTATTAATATGAATCTATTCCTAGAGGATTGGAAATAGACTCTTCGGATGTCCCGCCTAAGCTCCGCAACACCGCGGTCGGAATCTGATCCTGGCCGACAGATGCTCGGATTTCACTGAGGGGAGCACAAGTTTTTTAGCGGTTGTTGACATTGTCCGCTATTCCCCCGGGACGGTTCAGCCACAGTGCTCCGCTGTGACGCAACAGGAATGTTATTATGCCACTACCTCTCTCTCTCTCGATCTCTCTCTCTCTCTCTTTACAGTTTGCAGACTGGTGTATGAACTACGGCCAACATGGCTGCCGGACTCCGGACACTCCCTTCTCACTTTTTGAAGGTAATGTGTGACGATGTGACGCCGTCTTCCAGAATAGATTAATCCCAATTCCGGCTAATCCCAAATCATTTCACTGACTCTGATGTTTGAGACTTTTATTGTTGCCAACCTGCATATATATAAAAAAAAAATTGTGAGTGTATAGAGCCTGAATCATCGTAGATATGAGCCTTTCGAAGACATATTGCTGTCTGCGTTTATGTTTGCAGGCGTGTGGTCGATTTGAATACTTTATTTTACAGAATGAACGATGCAGAAAAGACGTGCATTCATGTTTCTGTTGAATTCACTCAATCCGAGTTAGAGACTTTTGGTTTTATTTGTGTTTTCCTTTCATTTTTCTAGTTATTTATAATGGACGTTTATGGTTTAACTGTAAAGTATTATGAAGCCTCAATTACATTTCTGTGTCATAAAGCCAATATGTCTGTATCGGAAATATTTTGAATTCAGTAACAATACCGGTCGCCTACAGTATGTGTTAATTAATCTGAAACCTATTGAATTGAAGTATATATTTGGAATAAAATCAAATTATCATAAGTTCAATAAAAGAAAAGAAAAAAGAAGATGTAAATAAAGTTTTTTTTTCTTCTCAACCAGTCAGGAGCTTTGTTGTTAGAGAGAGAGAGACATCATAGAAGCTGTCGCTTTGAACTGACGGTATCACTTCCTGTTCACAGGCATGGCGGGCACCATCTACTTCCTGGCCGACCTTCTGCAGCCGATGAAGGCGAGGTTTCCAGCCTTCGAGGTGTAAACGCTTTCACCGCAGGCCGCCCTCCTCTCCCCTGCCATCCCCCCGCTGAGAGGAAGATCCATACTCCCGCTTTCTGTCACATGCGTGCATAAAAACGCCGCATCCGTCTGGGTAAATAACATTCAGACGGGGACTTGACGAGTCTGCTCAGAAACTCGACGGCTGACTTTGACTCCGGCTCCCTGACACTGTGCCATGTTTCTGCTGCTTTTTTCTCCATCGGGAGCTTGACATGCTATTAACGGGCAAACCCTGTGCCCCCCTCTCCACTCCTGATTATCTCAGAGACGTGAAAAATACAAATTGAAGTCAATATTGCGACGCCCCTTAGGGCTCCAGCAGGAAAGAAAGGAAACTGGTTTTCAATTCAAATTGTGGGATAGTGAATCGTGTTTTGTTTACACTTCAAACACAGTACTTCTTCTATTCTGTAAATTCATATTTTAAAAAAGGAAATGAATGCTTTACATTGCTTTTCTGTTAGTCACAAGACACTAAATAAAATCCGGCGGTGACGTTTGTTTAGGGCTGCGAACTGCAGCCTGTCCTTTGCACTATCTGCACAATAAAATGTGTGTTTTTTACGGCTGTTGCTCTGTATTGAATTTCAGTTACCTTTGTGTAATTCTGCAGCTGCAAAATAGCCACAAGGGGCCGGCAGAGAGCCGGGCACTTGTAAATAAGAAGAGCATGACACCTGACCTCTACCTTGGCAAATGAAGTCCATTCATAGGCAGCAGATGACGCTCACCTTGAAACAAGCAGATCCCTCCGCGAGTCAGACTTTATGCTGATCAAGTTGAATATTCCATTTTGGATGGAGATATCTATTCAGGCGGTTTCATTAGACTTCACTATGCAAAGAGTTGTCCTTGTGCTAACAAGTAAATGCCCGAAGTCATGTGCAACTCTGATACAAATGTCCTGTAAACAAATAAACCCTGTTCTTTTCCTCTGCGGGACACTTGGCTCAGCCGCCCCTGCCCCTATTCCAAATAAGGCTCACGTAACAACTCCAAAAAAAACAAGCGGCGACACAATGCCACCGCTCTTTTTTAAGCCCCCTCGCCCATGCTTCTCCATGACCCCGAAGCCTGCCTGGGGTGGGTGAAAGAGGAGGGTTGGGAGGAACTGGGGGGAGGTGGTCACTGTACCAGAGAGTCTTGAGGGGAGTGTTCATTTCCATGCCCAGCGTAGGAGAAACCGAACACCTCCGGTAGGAACTGGGGGTAAAAATAGTGCTCATCTGTCCCGGGGAGTGGTCTCCCTGGTTCACCTACTCCTACAAAAAGTCCCCCCAACTCTTTTCCCCCCGACGTTTACATTAGACCATTCTGTACTACAAGGCAGATGATAAGTGAAACACCCGCTATTCACACTGACGGAATTAAATAATCCTCTCCATGGTGTCTATCTCTATCATATATATATATATATATATATATATATATATATATATATATAAACTTTCCCTTCTTCTGAGCTTTGTCTTTCTGTCATTTTTTGACAAACTTTGAATTCAGAACCTTTGCTCAAAATTTGCCATTTTTTTGAGTTATGAAGATTTATAAGGTCACAAAAATATGTTTATAAGGACAAAAACGTTTTGCACTTCCAATTTCTGACATATTGGCTGTTGATCTCCAGGCTGACACACATGTTTGGTCCTTCAGAGACGCTGCGCACAAAGAAATCAGAAACCAGAAATCACTTGGCCCGATTACATCAGCAAAACATTGCACGGGGTCAACGTTGACATTGACTCGCTGAGATTCCCACAATCTTGTGGGGATTCTGGAGCTATTATAGATTTACTTAAAGACGTTCTCCTCCAGAAAAAAAAAAAAAAAAAAGAATACAGATCCTCACTGTGTATTTTTAAGCATGTCAGGCAGTTGTCAGTGTCCATGACCTCACAACCACCACATACAGTCGTCGTATGAAGAACTGCTTACCTTATGTTTATACCATCTGAGAGCTATAGATAGTGAGAATGTGATAAATTTGCTATTCCATGAATTAATTAATTAATTCTGAATATTCAGAATCAGATGTGTGAAGCTAGTTATTCGGGATGCAGACCGTATCTCATCCACCGACGTTTGGGTGCAGTAAAAAAAAAAAAAAAAGAATCATGGGAATCTGTGCACGGATTAAAAAATATGCAGCGTTTTACGGGCAACAGTCAAAAACATTCTAAAAATGTGACATCAAGGAGCGGCGCTCTCTCGCGCCCGAGACTGCCGAGGATGGACGTAAACTCATTCAGATGCCAACAACGCAATATGCGGGGCCATAATCGGGTCGTAACAAATAATGGGAAGCCACATAAAACGTATGAGGGCGTGAGATGATGAGATGGCAACCCGGTGGGGCGCGTAGAATACATATTGTAATATTGACATTTGAAGCTACGAACAACTCCGTTTTTTTAATGCTTTGATGCAACAAGGCCACCGGGTCCCCTGACGAGGAGCTTCCGGCTCGTTCTGGAAGCTTTTGACCGTGTTGCAGCTGAAGGGTCTAGAAAAATGGGTTTGGGGGGAGATGTTGGCTTGGGACACCAGTGTTTGCATGGAAAAATAAACCATATTCACTTCATTAGGTCCCATTTAATTAAATATGCTGTGCAAACATTTTTGGAACGAAATGTGCAATCGAGTGTGTTTTCTCCGATTTGAATTCAAGTGCGACGTACATGAACCTCATTAGTGCGATGAAACCGAAAAGCACGTCGAGTTCAGTTCTTGAGTTAACTTTTCAAAAAAAACAAAAAACTGGAAACCACTCTTTTTTTTGCCGTGCTGCTGTTTAACCATAAGAGGAGGAGCAGTGTCGCCGTTTAAAAATACCACCTTGTAAATGAGCCCCCTGGACCTGGAGCCCCTCTGCAATAGGACTCTTAGGTGAAGCTTGGGGTTTTCTTCCAAGTACACCAACACAGGTCAACTTCCAAATGAGAGACCTTTTATAATTAAGATCAAGTCAAGTTTCAATTGATAGAATTTAGAAAACTGTTTTAATATCTCGAGTTCACAGTCTTGACACAGTTTCTTTGGCCGTCTAAAAATAGCCCCGTCCCCTTCTTTAGGCCGACTCCCACCGCTCCGTTGGCAACGCGGCTCTCCTTTCCCGTTTGCCCTAAGAAAGTTAAAGATGCTCCAGCGTGTCATCTGATCCGCCCCATTAGCATACGTGACATCACGCGGCCGGGTTAGATAAGAGGGGGGCTCCAACCATGGCTCAGGACCACTCTGTCTTGGGACTTCGGCTTCTCATCTCCTTTCTTTCCGCTCCTCCAGCTCCAACATCTCCAAAATGGTGTGTACAATGTTGTGTTTTTGGACCTTCTCGGGTGGGGGCGGTGCTGATTGGAGTTACCTTTTTATTTTTTTGTGGTCATGGGTTTTGGATACCAACTTTTCAAAATAAACCCCAAAACTGGGACTTCATTGGCAACACTGAAATCGTGCTAGGGACGAAACATCAGGACTGGCATTTTTAATACTGCCCTGAAAAACGTTTTTAAAAGTTGACTTCTCGCCCAGGACCACCGCTTTGAAATACATCCACATTAAGTTCTTTAACGTCTTGCAAGGAACCAGTTTATAATTTTGCAGCTTTGGAAAATACCAAATTCTGAAGTCTAAGCAGTATTCATACATTTTGCATAAACTGAATTTCATCTGTTCAATCCCTTTGCTCATGAATCATTAGTTGTTGTGTTTTTTTCCCCATTTCTTTGTGTTCTGTGTGTCAACGTGTTCGTGAATGTACCTTTTTCGTGCGTGCGTGTGCGTTCTTTGTGTATTTCCATGTGACAGACCGAGTTCTCAGCGGACCAGATCGAGGGTAAGTGAAGAAACGCATCACCTCATCTCCTTCACAAATAACTTGGCATGTGAGAAGCGATTGTGAGAATCCGGCTGTCTCCAGTGACATTTCACTAGTCGGCCAGAAGGAGAGAAACGTGTCCTCCAAACCCCCACCCCCCCCCACAGCTCAGTCAGTCATCGTTATTGCGAGGGATCTCTCGAGCTGCAAGGTCGCCTAGTCGAACCTTTACTCCAAAATGAACTGCTAAAAGGTGGGAGGTTAGGATGGAGAAAGCTCCAGGGTGGAGACCAACATTGGGCATGCCGTGCCACGGGCGGCGCGTCCAGTTGTCAAGAGACATCTGAGATTCATCTATTCTGAGATCAACGTAGCCTTGTCTTGTGGCCCACAGTGGCCCCTTGCACAGCAGAAGTGTTAATCCCCGGGCCAAGGCTTAAGGCACAAGCCCAGTGGCATCCCCTTACAGAAGGAATCCAAACGACCCCCCCCCATCCAGACCCTTTTGTTCACTGTAGAAAGATCTGTCGTCTATAAACATGCTCTAAGCAATCTGCCGCGGTTCTCCAGTGTAAATGGCAGTCATATGAAAAAATTGAATTCATTCATCCCCCATTTGATCAGGTCAAAATATATATATTTAGTTTTAATATTACGTATGTTCATTTAGAAGTTGTACATTGTACATTTACGTATCTTACAGTTAATTTTTAGATTTGGCGAATATTTGACCCCCAGAACAAAAAAAAGTGCTTCTTCTGTACATTCTGGGACATTTATACTACGTGTCTGGCGTTAGGTTGCTTGCCAGCGGATCACATGCAGGCCATCCAAGACGAGGTGTTGATTACTCCGTGGTCAGCATTCTTATGTTTAGCTGGTAGCGGGGCTTGGGGGGGGGGGGGGGGCATGCCTCTATATGGTCTGGGTTACTCTGTCGGGGTGTATCAGTCTGCTCCCAATGTCGCCCCCCAAATGCAAGTGGAGGCAGGAATGGAGAGGGGTTGGCGAGTGGGCGTGTGGTACAGCTGTTCCCCTCCTGCTGCTGTTCAGAAATCACACAGGAGCATTAATCTGTCAAAAAAGGTCACTCGCAGTTGACTTCTTGATAGGATTCATAGAAATAGCTGACCTTGGTTCAGACAAAGTCGGGTACCTTCCTCTCCTCTGCTCAAATACAGCTGTCGCTCTCAGAATTAGCTTTGAACAATGACGGTTAAGTTATGCGCCTTCTGCTATCTTTGATCCCTCCAACACGGTGTGACACCGCATAGCTGCCATATCTAACTAAGAACCCTGTAATAGAAAGAATGGAACCGATCTAATTGACACCACATATCATTGAATACATCAAATATAACTTAATTAACCGAACTTATACCAACATAAAAGGGATTATTTGCCTTTGTCCCTCAGTGCCTTATGTTACCATGAGCCTGTGTGTAGCCCTTTAAACATAACTGAGGTCAATTACAAAACAGAGATTCAAAATCATGTCCTTTTACCCGTCTAGCGTCAGTATTTAGTAACGTAAATTTCCTCTCCCCTTCCTGGCCAGACTTCAAGGAGGCTTTCGGTCTCTTTGACAGAATTGGTGACAGCCAGGTGGCCTTCAACCAGGTGGCCGACATCATGCGCGCTCTGGGCCAGAACCCCACCAACAAGGACGTTACCAAGATCCTGGGCAACCCAACTCCTGATGGTAAGCCCCCCCGCCCCAAACCTAACCCCAACTGCAGGCAATCAGAATTCAGACAAAGACAAAGCTTAAATACAAATATGAGATGTTACAAAAGTCAATGAATTAGCGTGGGTGCACCTGTGAGTGCCTTTTTTAATTGTAGATGTAGTTATGACAAGTGTGATTGTTAAATTGACAGACATGGCCAACAAGAGGATCAACTTCGACGCTTTCCTGCCCATGCTGAAGGAGGTCGACGCCCAGCCCAAGGGTACCTACGACGACTACGTTGAGGGTCTGCGTGTCTTTGACAAGGAGGGCAACGGCACCGTCATGGGCGCTGAGCTGCGCATCGTGTTGTCCACCCTGGGTGAGTCTCACGTCACCGTTCTGCCAAATATAGACGCGCGGAAATAGCGTTTGCTCAGCGGTATGTGAGCATAGTGTGCTTGAAATGTAAACGGATCCTTGTGCAACCGCAGGAGAGAAGATGACCGAGCCCGAGATTGATGCCCTCATGACCGGCCAGGAGGACGAGAACGGCAGTGTGCACTATGAGGGTAAGATTGATTTCCCCTGCGTTCTATTTTTAAATTAAAATTTTTTTTTTATATGATAAAGGATTTTAACTCACCGGTTTGTCTTCCCCTTTAGCTTTCGTCAAGCACATCATGTCTGTTTAAGAGGCCAGCAGTAGGAGTGCTGGACAAACTGTAGCTCGCCTACAGACAGCCCGACAGTGTGCAGGACATCTACACTGTTTCAAAGACCAACCAAGGAAAGACAAGGACTATGTACAAGGGATGTTGAAGCAAACCCATCTTGTTGTTTATTTTTGTTTTCCTGTAAGCTTCGTCTCAAACCCTCCTTTCTCGGGTGGCGCGACCATCACCTCTCCGTTGTAGACCCCCACCATCACTCGGCCTCTGCTTCCCCCCCCCCCCCGGGGCGCGTCTCCACTCTCCGCATGGGGTGAGGAACGGGGGAGAAGGGGTGACCGCTCATCAAGTGAGGGTAGATCCCTCCCTTCCCACCGCCACCTCATTCAGTCACACCACCACTGGCCCAGCAATGCCAAAGGTGCTGGGGAACGGTTGTGGATTGACCGCCAAACGTCTCCCACCTCCCTGAAAAGTTTTATTTATTTTCACTCTGTTCATTTGAGAATAAACTTTTCCAACGTACATCCCATCTGGGTTGATTCTTGATCTTTCATTGACCACATTCTTGCAGCTGTATCCTGTAGCGTAGTGTAGGGCAGCAAAAAGGCTGCAGATGCCACAATTAAAGACGGACCTGCACATTCAGCATCTTACAAATGAAAAGTTTTAATTTGGACAGCATTAAAACTGTAGGCTTGTAGTATTTGCCGTCTAGTATGGCCAGAAGCTTTTGTTTGCTAATGTGAGCTTGTTAGCAACTCAGCCTTGAGCTACTCGTCCGCTGCACTGTAATGTTTGCATTTCATTATAACATAATTGCCACCTGTGAGCCAAGGTTCCCCGCTCGTATGCAAAGTTGGATAGCTTAATGGTATCAAGTGAATTGGGATGACATGACAAGATTCTGAATAAAAAGAAAGAAAAAGATGTCTAACAGCTAACTTCTTTTTTTTAAGTCTGACTTTTCTATCTTTCTCTAAAGGTTTTCGGGCAAAATCCTGCACTATGATAACTTGCAAAGTTGGTAGCATGTCTAACATTTATAAACATCTGATACACTATGTCAATCTACGAGTGTTTTGATTAGCCTATGAAAGACATAGCCAGAATAACAGCTGAAACAGTTGCAGCAGGTTGCGAATACTAATCTTACTTGTATTTTATGATTGGCTTTGTGCTTATTAAAAAGTACAGTGTGGGCCACATTTTTAATTGTTTGCAATATTCACATATATCATTTAGGAAGCAATAAGAGAATTATAGGGAATCAGATTGTTGGGTGACAATTGTTAAAGAAGTGGCATCATTCAAATCCCAAAGGTTCCTGATCCTATAGCGGACAACAAGGGAGCAGAGAGGAAGAAGGAAATACAACTCGAAAAGGCAACTATTTTTCAAAAACGGTTGTGTGAGTGCTGATGCTAAACTGCATTACTGGCACGAAGATGTTCAATAGACAATGTAAAATATTTGCACAAAGTGATAATATTTTGTTGTGTTACTAGCTGTCGTATTTTCGCGTTGGTGTTTGTCTTGTTCTTGAAGTTTTAGGATTTGACGTGTGCTGAATGTACCAGGTGTGTGAGTGCGTTTATGTTAATAGGGATGCGCCGGACCACAGAGGTGATTGGTGGACCAGTTTCCAGCTCCGATTGATGATTGGTCGTTTCTAGTGGGTGGGATTCCCTACGTAAGGTCCAAGGCGGATGCCTTCCCCATCTTCCTCCTGTCGCTATTGGCCACGCACACTGTGCTCATTAGACATTCGCTTTTCGTAAAATAGCTGTATAAAACGAAAATTCAATATTAAGATAAATATGTTAATCAAATTATATATATTTGGTAATTTGTAGTAATGAATGTAACATAAAATTCCTATAAAATTCATATAAAGTATGCTCCTGTTCTGGGGTCCCATTTATAAAACTGTGCGTAGGATCCTTACTAAAAGTGTACGTGCGCCCAAAAGCCGAAAATGGCGTCAGTGGGACAGAGGGGACAGTGGGAAGAACTAGAAAAAGGTGGTCCGATCTGAAGTTTCACTAAATCTTTCTACTCCTTCACCAACGTGTATTTCAGTTGTGTTGCTTGAGTTTTATTTTAAATGTGCGACATAGGGAATCTCGTTCATTCAAGGTGGAGGCAAAGAGGAACGTGTCCGCACGACCTCACCGCCTGTGTCGCTTATTCCCCTTGTACGCACTTTCTGAAGTTTGTTTTCTTATTGATGGAGCGGCTCGCCCAAACCGGAAGTTGTGAAAGTGATCTCTCTTTTGGCCACTGTTCTTTATCCGGCTTCCTGTGCGTCGTGTTCGCTGCTTCTCCTGAGATGTCCGTTACACAGAGATTGAAATGCGGTCTCCTGGGGCTGAGAGGTGTCTTCGGACGGGGGCAGGTGCTGCCTGCTGCCACTGCGAGGTAAAACATGGCGTTTAAAAAAAAGTCTGTCGCTCTCGAGTGTTTTGCCTCGTGAGAAGCAAATATATATATATATAACGCCAACAGTCGCCATAAATGTTATTTACGTCATTGTCAAACTGATTAGTCGCGTCTTTAAGTGACGTCACTCTTTACAGTGCAGTTTTAAAAAGAGTTGTCTTTGTTTTTCCACTGCAACGTTAGAAGTGGGTCACAGGTCACAGCAACCACATTTGACACACTGCTCTTATTGTGAAAGGTAAAAAGGAAGTTTCATTAGAAAATCCCCAAAACTTTTCATTTTTAAAACAACAACTAAGAGTAAAAGTACTCTAGGGTGTCTAGTCTTTGGTAAAACTAATTCATGCAAAGTAGAAATTTAAATAATCCTCAAAAAAAAAAAACAATCATTGAGGGAAAAAAAGCAATTGTTCGTTTCTATCCCAGCCTCTTAAAACTCCAGTAATCATCTGCTGTTTTATAAAAGTCAATTCATTTGTCTTGAATTCTCATCACCAGTGGTTGAATATGTGTAATGTCTCACAGACTACAGCACAGCAATGCCGAGCAGTCCGGTCAGTCTGCCCCCACGAACCGCCCGGAGACGTCCAGCGCCAAGACGATGATGGACATTGGGACCCGCCGGATCTTCGGCGAGGAGCATGACCTCTTCAGACAGAACGTCCGGCGCTTCTTTCAAGAGGAGGTGGTTCCACACCACAAGGAGTAGGTTCAATCGTGGGCGGTGTCAGAAGGGAGCCTGTGTTTGAAGTGACTGTTTCACGCGGTTTCCTGTCGCAAAGACCTCACGGAGACACAGAAATGACCACAAAGAGATGCGCAACAAGCAGAGAGAGACACACACACACACACGCGCGCAACATCCACAGAGATGCGAAACTAGATGTAAAACACACCACAGTGATATGTAAAAATGACACTGCAGTCCCTTGTTCTTATTCCAGGTGGGAGAAAGCAGGTCAGGTAAGCAGGGAGGTGTGGGAGAAGGCCGGTGAGCAAGGGCTGCTGGGAATATTGATTCCGGAGGAGCATGGTGGCATTGGAGGAGACCTGTTTTCTGCGACGGTCATGTTGGAGGAGCAGTGAGTTGTACTTAAGATCAAAAAAAAAGTACACGTCATATTCGAGTTCAAACACTGACTCGCATGTGTTGATTCAATTTTTTTCCTCAATCCAGAATGTACTGCAACTGCTCAGGGCCGGGTTTCACCCTGCACTCTGACATCGTCATGCCCTACATCGCCAACTATGGCAGCAAGGAGCAGATCGAACGCTTCATCCCCGAGATGTCCGCCGGGAAATGCATAGCCGCCATCGCAATGACGGAGCCAGGAGCAGGCAGGTCAGGACTCGAGTGTGCAGCATATTGTGACGTCAAAGAAATCTGCGTGCATTGCACTATGCAGTTGTCATGACCCCGCCCCTTTTTGAAAAAAAATCTCAGCGATCTCCAAGGTGTGAGGACGTACGCCAAGCGGGACGGCAGCGACTGGATCCTCAACGGCAACAAGGTGCAGAGTCGAAAGAAACGCACATTTCAAATTCGGCTTGAACTCTTTCCCATCCCATGTCCTCCAGGTGTTCATCACCAACGGGTGGATGTGTGACGCGGTGGTGGTGGTGACCGTCACCGACTGCGAGGCGAGGGCGGCGGCGCACGGCATCAGTCTTTTCCTGGTGGAGGACGGCATGAAGGGCTTCCAGAAGGGACGCAAGCTGGAGAAGATCGGCCTGAAGGCCCAGGTGCTGGCGCTCAAGCGGCCGTTTTTGCCAAACAGTGCGTCTTCTCTCCTGGCCTGCTGCGAGGGCCGCGCAGAATATATATCTGACCCCGTCGCTCTCTGTTCTCCCGAAGGACACGGCCGAGCTGTTTTTCGAAGACGTGCGGCTCCCGGCTGACGCCCTCCTGGGTGAACTCAACAAGGGTTTCTACTACCTGATGAACGAGCTGCCTCAGGTGTGAAGGGAGCATGGAAACCATCTAGCCCTTTCTCTCTCCTGAGGTCGTTTACCCTTTGTGCATCTATAATAGCACATAACTCAGTCTTGAGCTTCATGAAGTTCAAATTATCTCTGTCTACTGAATCAAGACATAGGCCTGTCACGATGACTACTTTTTGTTGCACGATATATCGTCATTTTAAGACCATTTTTTGATACTGAACCATGTGAGCTTGCAGTTTAGGTCTACTGATCGTTGTGGTTGCTGAGAGAAAAGTTTCGACTTGCGTTTAGGCCCAGACAAGCAAGCGATTTGAAGAAATGGTCCCTTTCGAAAAAATACTATGACATTTTATAGACCAAAAAGCATGTAGACACAATGTCTATTATTAAGGTCAATAAAAATGATTGAGTTCATATTCATATATCGTACGATAAGTCAATGATAATTATCGTGACAGGCCTATCAAGACAGAAAATCCAACAAGAAGAGAAGCCTTACAATTGAACTTGGCTGCATTTTCACAAATTGCTCCGCTGACACTCGGTAGAGTTAACGGTTATTGTTTCAGTTTGGTCGACGTTGTGTTTTGGAATAGGAGCGTCTGCTGGTTGCTGTCATTGCCCTTGCAAGCTGCGAATTCATGTTTGAGGAGACCAGGAACTACGTGTTGCAGAGGAAGGCTTTCGGCAAGTCACTCGCTCACCTCCAGGTCTGTAACCGAATATATATATATATATATATATATATTTATTTATTTTTTTTATATTTTTTTTTTTAAGCCTTTTAAAATCAGAATTTCTCTTTTTAGGACATAATGAATATCTTAACGTCGCCCCTTTCTCAACAGACTGTGCAGCACAAGCTTGCAGAGCTGAAAACCGAGATCTGCGTGGGCCGGGCCTTTGTCGATAACTGCCTTCAGCTACACGCTGAGAAACGCCTGGATGCCTCCACGGCTTCCATGGCCAAGTTTTGGTGAGAATATGTTTTTTGGTATTGCTAACCTGCCTCCTCAGAATGTTGCCTGTGTCTTTTTCCACGTCCTCTGTCCTTTTCTCCAGGGCATCTGACCTCCAGAACAAGGTTGCCACTCAGTGCCTGCAGCTCCATGGAGGCTGGGGCTACATGTGGGAATACCCCATTGCCAAGTAAGAGTCATGAAGCCTGTGTGTGGGAGCGGGGGGACTGGGAGAATGCCAGGTTGTTCTTATGCCTCCCCACCAACGACAGTCGATTATTGAAACCAGAAGTAACAATATTTGGGGGAATGAGGGGTGCGGCCTGACTAACAGCACTTTCACTGCATGTCCATCTACATCTGCGACCTGCACCCATCGGTCGGCACCAGCTGTCAATCACTCTGTATCCGCACCCAAATGCGAACAGTGCTTTGTAGTCCATTTTACTCTCAATGGGACCAGTATTTATAAAATAACAACATGCTGCTGTATTGATGAAGACTTGAAACTAGCGATTGAACCATAAACTCCTCAGGAAAACGTTAAGTGAAGTTATAAATCAAGAGTCGTTTTTACGTCTTTTTGCAACTAGTGAGGTAGCCCTCTGCTGGTCATTTGAGAGAATACAGGTTCCATTCAAAGTCTTCAGTACACGTGTCCATCACGTTGCAAGCAATCGACAAGTTGCTGAACTTGTCTCTCTTGTCTTTCCAGGGCATTCGTGGATTCGCGTGTTCAGTCCATTTATGGAGGCACCAATGAGATCATGAAAGAGCTCATTGCCCGCAAAATTGTCAGCCAGAAGTGAGACAAGTGAGACGTTGTCACTGGGGAAAGTGAGGTGGTTCAGTGAGATATTTGGGGTTTTTTTGTCGACCACACTTTGTCAGATTGAGGTTTGAAATAAACTCAACAGAGTCGTTTATTTGGAAGAAGAAATAACTTTTTTCCTCTTGCAAATGAGACATGTTAAAGCACATTATGATGGGATGTATTGTTACATCCTTTCTATTTGTACTGAGATAAATTCCACTACCATAGCTGTATGGTAATTTTTAAAAAAAGTTTTTATTTGTTGCCAGTAAAATGCAGTTCAACTAATTTCCTATACGTTCAGGGGTTGTGCAGCTACAGCTGTACCTAGTCTGGCATTGCCAGTAGCTTATGGTGGCCATAGTGATATAAAGCTATTAGCAAACTCTTTTGCTGTGTAACTAAAATTTCTGATTTAGTTCAAATGTTAGTTCATATGTTAAACTAAATACAATTTAAGTCAAAATTTTCATTTGCACATCCAGCAGTTATGGAGTGATTGTCAAGGTGGAGGCTAGAAAATAAATGCTGAAATTCGGAACTCTTGTCTTGTATTCCTATTTTTTTTATTTATGTTAAAGCCATGTCCTCGCCGCACAAGAAAAAACAAAAACAAATGAATTGGCCTTAATGTTCCAAAAGTTTGAGTGGAATGTATATTGCACTCAAAAATCTTAAATATTGAATCCAGCCATTAACCGGTGCTATTAGTTGCTTGTGTGTACAGTGGAACAAGTGTTATCGTTGATTGATTTATTAGATCTGCATGCCTTTTTTGTCACAAGTGTCTCCAGATCTTCTCACTGTGACTGTTCATTTTAAGCAATCAGCATACAAAATATCCGACTGGCTGAGGATGTATACACTATATACAGCTTTGTTTAAATTATTTGTTCTACATGGCGTTGAGCAGTTGTAAGATAGATGGTTCCGTGGATAGATCTCTCGTCGTCGTAGTCTTAGAAAGCGCAAGTTTATTTAGGTTATTGTTATCTGCACCTAAATCGCTCAAATTGATCCAGTTTTCTGCTCTGCACCTCTTCACGCACACATATTTTGGGTCAGAACTGGTCTTAGTTTTAATAGTTGACGAATATGAAGGTGTGACTTAGTTTAGGCCAGTGATTGATAAGGGTTGAAATGTTAGAAACTAAGGCTTGTGCAGGTATGCAGTGTGTTATCCCCACCAATAGGTGGCGGTAAATGTTCACAGAGCTGACAGAGAAATGGCAAATGACCTGCCTGCAGCTTCCATTCAATTTCATTGCAGCAGCTGTTGAACTTGACTGTCTTGGTTTAAAGCGTCTTCACAAAGTGTCAACCATATTGTTATATTAATTTACTTTGCATGCCTTTTTTTTTTCTATAAATTTGCACTTGGGCATTAGTGTCAGCTTGATGTGAAAGAGATGGATTTTTCTTTCTTCTTTTCATTTAGCTTGATTATAGTGTTATATTTGTCTGAGAATCCCCCCTTAAGAGTTTTATCGTTGAATTCTTAAACAATACCGTGTAAAGAAATGACACCAGAATAGAGCGCAGACAGGTTTTGTTTTTAGCAGAAGCTAAGCTTCACCGTTAACGAGCCCCAACTAACTGTCCTCATCTTCTCAAACATTCCCATTCATGGGCCATGAAGATAAATCCCTGAGCTGACAACTAATGGTCTTTTTTGCCCGTCTGAGGTCTGACCTCGGAATAAAAAACACTCAGCTGTCCCATCGTGTATCTCAGTTGGCTTCTTACACTTGAGTCCCTGCTGCTTCTCTAGTCCAGAATGAGACGACTCTCTAGTCCCGTGACGTTCAGAAATCATCACTCAGCTCCCAAAGTACCTGAGATTAAAGGCATAAAAGGCAGCAGCCCGCCCAGCAGCCCGCCCAGCAGCCCGCCCAGCCATGCAATACAAATTTTTTTGCACATTGTTTTTTGGGGGCATTTTCATAATAACATCATGTCACTTTGCAATAAAATTTTAGCCGATTATTGCTTTCCATCCAGCTTCTGCCTTGTGGTTCTTGAACCAGCCCGCCCAGTCACGAGTCCTCTTCCTGATGAGACCATTTCTCGTAGCGCTTTTAACTCTTCACGTTGGGTATTGAACTTTAAAATCCCCACTCTCTCATAAGACTCCATACCACGACCTTGGAGTCGTCAAGCAGTCTTCTGTCCAACTGAGCTACAGTGGTCTCCCAGTTGTCAAGTATTTTCAGTTTTTTAGTGGTTTGCATTGGGTATTGAACCTGAAAATGTACCGAGTCTCATCAAATTTGAACCTTTGCTACGTCAGTCCATCATCTTACAGCCTGAGCTACGTGATCAGACACGTGATAGACATTTCTTTGAGCTTTTGACCGTTTGCATTTGGTGTTGGACTCAAAAATCCAGTCTTCATAGTATAATGTGAAGGTCATTGGAATTGAACTTTCACTTGCAAAGGTTCCGAATCAACCCTTAACAGTCTGAGCTATTTGATCAGCTGTCCAACCTCCATTCCCTTCAGTAAATGAGGGTTCACTTTGGGTCATTGACTTCTAGTGCTTCACAAAGCTCAAGCAACTCTGATGAAACATGATGTCTTTCATCTGGCTGTTGTGACTGCAGACACTGACTGAGCTTTGACTGGCTCAAGCAGTCACAACACCCAGATGAAAGACATCATGTTTCATCAGAAGAGATTTTTGTGAAGTTCAGCAAAAGCTGGGAATGTTTGGCTGAGTAGCTCAGTGAGGGAAATATGAGGTTTCACGCTTTGAGATTGTTGGTTCAATCCCCAGCTTATTTTGAAGTCAATGACCCAAAGTATACAGTCAAGGCCCACACAAAGCTGAGTGACAATGTTGAACATGAACCTTGTGGCAGTGTTTTCATTTACATAAATCCTACAAAACACAAACAAGTTGACTGAAAACTTTGAGCAGGTTGTCCTCTCCAAAGCCGACAGCAAGTTAAATGTGAAGAACTGGACTATATCTCTCCCAGAAAGACGGTAGTACAGTGGAAAGGTTTAAGACAGTTGAATGAAAGGTTGTCAGATCAAATCTCAACTCCATTTTGGGATTTGATTCAAACGAAACATACATTTAAACTTATTTCTGAGTGAAGATGTTGAACAGAAACTTTATAGCATTGTTTTCATTTACATAAATCCTACAAAACACAAACAAGTTGACTGAAAACTTTAGCAGTTTGTCCTCTAAAAGCTGACAGCAATTTGAATCTGAAGAAACTGGATCTTTCCTGAGTTAGATGGTAGAACAGTGGTAAGATTTTTGGACTCTCCGGCAAAATGTTGATGGATCAAGTCCCATTTGTGATGTTTTTGTGAAATCATTCAACAAAACAAAACATACAGATCTTAGGTAAGTAATTCACATATGTTTACTAGTTCTGTGGCGTAAAGGCAAAAAGATACAGGTATGGACATATTAAGGTCCATGGTTCGATTCCCCCCTTCAACAATTTTATAATTTGTCCTCTTAAATGTCTGCTGCTGCTTCATTGATGAGAAAAAACAAAATCAAATGTTTCCATTCTGTGGCGTAGAGGCAACGATACAGATATATACATATTAAGGTCCACGGTTCGATTCCTACCTTTAACAATTTTACAATTTGCCCTCTTGTATGTCCGATGTTCATGAGAACAAACAGGACCAGGTTCAGTGTGAAAGATGGTGGCAGAGGGGCAAGACGCGAGGCTCTGGTGCAAGAGACCCAGGGTTCAAACATGAACGAACGAGATCCCGCAATTGAAACACGGACTTGGAATTTCCTGAAGTGCACAGCATTCCTGTCAGTGGATAGAGGAAAGCAGGAGAAAATCTATGTGG
Source organism: Scophthalmus maximus (assembly GCF_022379125.1). Classification (NCBI taxonomy): domain Eukaryota; kingdom Metazoa; phylum Chordata; class Actinopteri; order Pleuronectiformes; family Scophthalmidae; genus Scophthalmus; species Scophthalmus maximus. The sequence goes on along the minus strand of NC_061515.1, from coordinate 23,255,103 downwards.
TGATTGTGATGAGATATTCACTTGTGAGATTCCCCACAAGATTCGGAGAAACGTTGGATACACTGGCTAGTGTGGCAGTGCGACATTAGATGAAGGGTAAAAAAAAAAGGCAAGAAAACTCAAACCCCTGCCAAAAAGCTGTTTTTTGCCAAAATTGGAAAACTCTATCCTACAGCATTGCAATGACTTGTCTTGAACAGGGATTGATCTGTCTACCTTTCACTTCATAGACACTGCCTTTTCCACTGCACCACCAGGCTACACATGTATGAATTGGTTTCACTTCTATATAACAAATGACCCAATGTGTCCCGATTCAAAAAAAGTATATATAGAAAAATACACCTAAAAGTACATTACAAGACATGCTTAAAGGCACAAATTAAAAATATATGTGTCACATTACAAGCCATTACTTTCTCAGGTACATTTTTTTTCTTTTTTTAAAAAAAAGGTTCAGGCCTTTTAGGTTTAGTATCATTCCGCTCAAATTATGGGAAAGATATTGAAAAGAAAAAAATGAAAAGCAGTACAAGTGTGTAACGGATCATCTGAACAGGAGAATTTAAGAACCCCTATTCTTCTATGAACTGGGAATGAGGGTTGACGGGGTCAGTAGATCATTTGCACAGCAAGATAAGACGAAAGAGAGAGGGTCACTGTGGAGGAATGATACATGGTAAGTTATTTATTAAACTACATAAGCCAGGGGTTCCACCATATATCATCAGGATCTTGCATTTCTGGTATTTGCATCAAACCATACAAGCTAGATGGGGTAAGAGTGTATCTGCACCCTTTAGTGACCAATGGGGTGCGACAAGGTGGAATACTGTAACCTGTACTCTTCAATATGTATATGGATGAACTTTCTAGGAGGTTAAAACAGTGTAAGACCGGATGTATGATGGAGGACGTCCTGTCTCCTTATAGTGCCGGTTTTACAGCAACTGCTCAGAATCTTTTCAAGTTATGGTGTGCAGTTTGATATAACTGTAAACTGTATGTTCAAGCCAATATGCTGTCACCCAAATTTCAAATGTGCACCTATAATGTCAAAACTGCCCTCTTTCAGGCCGACTGTAGTTCACACTATACTGCCCACTTGTGGTGCAGTTGTAATAAAACAAAAATGAAAAAGCTTCAGGTGGCATATAATGATGCACGAAGAATCCTCCTTAAGCTCCCAAGATGGACAAGCGCTAGTCACATGCTCGTTGTTAGAAATGTTCCCACATTTCATGCAGTGCTGAGGAACTTTATGTACAAATTTATGTATGTCCATTAATGGACTCAAAAAATATAATAGTAAAGGCCTTGACTGAGCCGACACAAAGTGACACAAGGTACTCATCTTGTTATTGGAAACATTGGAATAGATGTCTTTGTGTGTTGAAATCATTGGGGACTTGTGAACTGCAATGTCTAGATTTTGTCCTGTTGTCCTTGTGTTGTATTTGTATCTTTCTTTTCTTTTCTTCTCTCTCTTTGCTTATATGAACCTACTGTATGTATCTGAAATAAAGATTAGTAATAATAATTATAATAATACTAGTATCATAGACAAGACTATTATGGAGAAAATATCAGATCCTTTTAAATCATTTGATTATTTTTTTCAGTCTTACATGTCGAGTAGTAATCTTTTTTTATAATCGGCGGGCACACGCGTAACTCTGTGTGAAAATAATCAGAGTTGATCTAACTAACTCAGAACTGCTTTTCTGGAACCGGAAACTGTGAGTTTCCCATCCCAGAGTTTCATCTGGGTGTTGTGACTGCAGACACTGACTGAGCTTTGACTGGCTCGAGCAGTCCCAACACCCAGATGAAAGACATCATGTTATCAGAGTGGCTTGAGCTTGAGATTTTTGTGAAGCAGTAGAAGTAGAAGTTCTGAAAAGTTATAGTCTGTCTGGCTGAGTAGCTCAGTGAGGTAAACATTGAATTTAAAACTTTGAGATTGATGGTTCAATTCCCACCTTCTTTAGGGAAATGTGTAGTCAATGACCCAAATTAAACAGTCAATATTCCAGATTTAACCCACACATCAAAGCTGAGTGAAGATGTTGAACATGAACCTTGTGGCAGTGTTTTCACTTACATAAATCCTACAAAACCCAAACAAGTTGACTGAAAACTTTGAGCGGGTTGTCCTCTCCAAAGCCGACAGCAAGTTAAATGTGAAGAACTGGACTATATCTCTCCCAGGAAGACGGTGGGACAGTGGAAAGGTTTAAGACAGTTGAATGAAAGGTTGTCAGATCAAATCTCAACTCCATTTTGGGATTTGATTCACACGAAACATACATTTAAACTTATTTCTGAGTGAAGATGTTGAACAGAAACTTTATAGCATTGTTTTCATTTACATAAATCCTACAAAACACAAACAAGTTGACTGAAAACTTTGAGCGGGTTGTCCTCTCCAAAGCCGACAGCAAGTTAAATGTGAAGAACTGGACTATATCTCTCCCAGGAAGACGGTGGGACAGTGGAAAGGTTTAAGACAGTTGAATGAAAGGTTGTCAGATCAAATCTCAACTCCATTTTGGGATTTGATTCACACGAAACATACATTTAAACTTATTTCTGAGTGAAGATGTTGAACAGAAACTTTATAGCATTGTTTTCATTTACATAAATCCTACAAAACACAAACAAGTTGACTGAAAACTTTAGCAGTTTGTCCTCTAAAAGCTGACAGCAATTTGAATCTGAAGAAATTGGACCTTTCCTGAGTAAGATGGTAGAACAGTGGTAAGAATTTGGACTCTTCTGCAAAATGTTGATGGATCAAGTCCCATTTGTGATGTTTTTGTGAAATCATTCAACAAAACAAAAGATACAGATCTTAGGTAAGTAATTCACATATGTGTACTAGTTCAGTGGCGCAAAGGCAAAAACATACAGGTATGGACATATTAAGGTCCATGGTTCGATTCCCACCTTCAACATTTTTACAATTTGTCCTCTTAAATGTCTGCTGCTGCTTCATTTATGAGAAAAAACAAAATCAAATGTTTCCATTCTGTGGCGTAGAGGCAACGTTACAGATATATACATATTAAGGTCCATGGTTCAATTCCTACCTTTAACAATTTTACAATTTGCCCTCTTGTATGTCCGTGATGATGAGAACAAACAGGACCAGGTTCAGTGTGAAAGATGGTGGTCGAGCGGTGAGACGTGAGGCTCTGGTGCAAGAGACCCAGGGTTCAAAACTGAGAGAGATTCAAACATGAACGAATGAGATCCCTGAAGTTCACGGCATTCCAGTCAATGGATCGAGAAAAGCAGGAAAAAATCTGTGTGGTGATTGTGAAGAGATATTCACTTGTGAGATTCCCCACAAGACTCCGAGAAACGTTGGATACACTGGCTAGCGTGGCAGTGCGACATTAGATGAAGGGTATAGAAAAAAGTAAAGAAAACTCAAACCCCTGCCAAAAAGCTGGTTATTGGAAAACCCTATCCTATAGCATTGCAATGACTTGTCTTGAACAGGGATTGATCTGACTGCCTTTTCCACTGCGTCACCAGGCTACACATGTATAAATTGGTTTCACTTCTATTCAACAAATGTGTCCCGATTAAATAGTATATAAATTATATATAGAAAAATATACCTAAAAGTACATTACAAGACTTGGACAGACACTAATCTGCATATGCTTAAAAGCACAAATTAAAAATATATGTGTCATACTACAAGCCATTACTTTCTCAGGTACATTTCTTTCTTTTTTTTAAAAAGATCTGTGTAAGGTTCAGGGCTTTTAGGTTGAGTATCATTCCGCTCAAATTATGGGAAAGATATTGAAAAGAAAAAAATGAAAAGCAGGACAAGTGTATAACAGATCATCTGAACAGGAGAATTTAAGAACCCCTATTCTCCTATGAAACAAGTTGACTTAAAACTTTAGCAATTTGTCCTCTCGAAAGCCGACAGCAAATTAAATGTGAAAAAATTGGGCTTGTGATTGTTGAGTCGGACGGTGGTGCAGTGGAAAGATTTTAAGACTCTTGTGTCAATGGTTGTCAGGTCAAGTCCAATCTCCCTTTGGGATTCAAACCAAACATACATTTATACTTATTTCTGAGTGAAGATGTTGAACATGAACTTTGTAACATTGTTTTCATTTACATAAATCCAACAAAACACAAACAAGTTGACTGAAAACTTTAGCAGTTCGTCCTCTTGAAAGCCAACAGCAAATTAAATCTGAAAAAACTGAGGCATAGAGTCTGAGTAAGATGCTGGTGAAGTGGTAAAATTTTAGGCTCACATGCGAAAGGTTGACAGATCAAAACCCACCATCTTTGTGATTTGGTTGAAACAAAACATACATTTAAACTTATTTCTGAGAAAAGATGTTGAACAGAAACTTTGTGGCAGTGTTTTCATTTACATAAATCCTACAAAACACAAACAAGTTGACTGAAAACTTTAGCAGTTCTTCCTCTCGAAAGCCGACAGCAAGTTAAATGTGAAGAACTGGACCAAAGTTTTCCCAGAAAGACGGTGGTGAAGTGGTAAGATTTTAGGCTCTTATGCGAAAGGTTGACCGATCAAATACAACCAGTGACAGTTTTATGAAATCATTCACACAAAACAAATCATACAAATCTCAGGTAAATCCTTTGCATTTGTGTTCTCATTCCGTGGTGTAGAGGCAATGATACAGGTATGAACATATTAAGGCCCATGGCTCGATGTCCACCTTTTGCAAGTTGTCCTTTTAAATGTCTGCTGCTGTTTCATGGATGAGAAAAAACAAAGTTAAATGTATCCATTCCGTGGTGTAAAGGCAATGATACAGGTATGGCGATATTAAGGTTGATAGTTCGACTCCTACCTTTTGCAATTTTACAATTTGTCCTCTTGAATGTCCGATGTTCATGAAAACAAACTAGACCAAGTTCTATGTGAAAGATGGTGGTCGAGCGGTAAGACGCGAGGCTCTGGTGTGAGAGACCCAAGGTTCAAAACTGAGAGCGGACTCAAACAGGAAACACGGACATGGAATTTCCTCAACCGCATGGGGTTCCCGTCAGTGGACAGAAGGAGGAAATAATGTGTCTGTGGTAATGTGAAGTGACATTCACTTGTGAGACTCCCTACTAGCCTCGGAGAAACATTGGATTCGCTGGTTAGCACGGTGACAGTGTGCCGTGAGAGGTAAAAAAAAAAAAAATTGAAAATAACAATACTAATATAAAACAAATTATAAAATAAAAGATATGTGAATTCAATAAAAACAAAAAAAATCAATATGCTTTAACTAAAAAATTTTAAAAAATTTAAAAGATCAGTTAAAAAAACACAAACCCCCCAAAAAGCAAAAATAACACAAAAAAATTGGAAAATGCTATCCTTGGCTTGAACAGGAATTGAACTGTCAACCTTTCACACTGGCATCAACAACTTTACCACTGTACCACCAAGCTACACACATAAGAGTGGTTTTACTTCTATTTACCAAATAACCTGACTTGGCCTCATTAAAAAAAAAAAGAAAAGAAAAATACACCTAAAAGTACATTACAAGACACGGACAGACACTAATCTGCATATGCTTAAAGGCACAAATTTAAAAAAAAAAAAAGTCATACTACAAGCCAATACTTTCTCAGGTACATTTTTTTCTTTTTTTTAAAAGATCTGTGTAAGGTTCAGGCCTTTTAGGTTGAGTATCATTCCGCTCAAATTATGGTAAAGATATTGAAAAGGAAAATGAAAAGCAGGACAAGTGTATAACGGATCATCTGAACAGGAGAATTTGAGGGATGGAGTGGACTCACTGGCAAAGACGGATGAACTGCGAATGAGGGTTGACGAGGTCCGTAGATCATGTGCACTGCAAGATCAGACGAAAGAGAGAGGGTCACAGTGGAGAAATGATACACAGGTAAAGGTCTTAGAGACAAACAATAAGTGGCTAAAAGTTTACTGAAAAACGCAGTTTTGTATGCTATGCTTTACCATGCTGTTTCTCCACAATTCATGCTATACTCTAATATGTCGTTGTTTCACATTTTATGCCATACTATATACTATGCCGTTTTTTATGGCATACCTTACGATGCGGTTTTATGCCTTCCCACTTCTTACTGCACCAGACACAAGTGTAGCCATTGACCGGTACATTTACTGTGTTACTGTACAGTTTCATGTATCTGTACTTTACTTAAGGATACTTGATTTCTACTCTACTACATTTTTATCATTCATTGCATTACATGTTTATATTTCTATATCGTTTTGCCAAAATCCCTCAAAGGACAGCTGGATTAGTCCACTGATCCAACAACAGCAGACAGGTAACACATTCATTCATAACAGTCTCAGTGTTGCTGCTAGCCTCGTGTTACTTTTAATACTTTAAATATATTTAAAAGCAAATAATGACTTATTGTGCAAGTGTTTCTTTTATTTGAGTAAACTTCAGTCTGTGTGTTTGTATCTGACTTCCTCCACCACTGTCAACACAACTTGCCATCGCTGAACAACTAGCAGCAGGTGTGTTTAGCTCCTGATGCTAGTCAGGCTGAAGCACAAGTAGCAAACACATGGACCAGGTGTTCCCCTTCAAACACATGTGAACAGTGAAAAAGCAGCACCGACACATTCAAAGTTGAAGATGTACTCACCAAATATTTGTTCTGCGTTCACCAGCTCCATGCGGAAGTGACTACTGGCAAACAGGAAGTGGAGGATTCCAATGGAAGGTATAGAGGAAAAAAGGGGGCGGCTACTTGCAATGTACCAAGAATGAGTCCACAGGGGTGAAGTCTGTTTCTGAAACATAAACTATTTAACTGTCCAAACAACCAGCAACATACTTGAGTTTATTCTGCTATATTATCAAATTTGATATTTTTTTTCGTTACACATTTCAAAGTCAGCTGTAAATCCCATTGACCACAAGGGGGAGCTAAGTGAGGATTAAATGTGATCACAGTGACTGGTTAACACTCACACACCATACACACAGTAGAAAACGTAAGAAAGGCAAAATTATACAAATATGAGGAACAAATGTAAAGAATGCACCTGTTCGTGAAAGTGTGTGGGGGGGTTAGACATTTAAAACTGTTCCCACCTTGGACTTCGAGATATTGTGATGGCTAATTTCACCTGACCATTTATAGACCAAACAATTTGAGAAAATTCCAAAATAATAAACAATAAAAATAGAGAATTAATCACTGTCCAAAGATATTTCTAAGTTTATAATAAGTGCCTTAAAAACAATTGTATATCAGATCAATATATATTACAAAATCTCAGGAGGAGCCTGAATACTTCACAGCAACAACATGTACATTACATTGGTTTATTTCAAAGAAAAGAAATGAGTCAAAACACATGCTCAAAATGTAAAACTTTCATTTTTGAACCAATGGAATGAACTGCAATCCATCTGGGCCTTCTATTATAAAGAACACTAACATGGACAAGGGGAAGAAAACAACAACAAAAAGGCCAACAACACTGCGGTGAACAAAGACAGAGGCTCACTGAACTCAACATTGATAGACCTGTTAGTTTCTTTTCACAAAAGTTTAATTCACATCAATTGAATTATTCAGTCATTGA